>NW_027467734.1:545000-552500 GCF_046742065.1 Oratosquilla oratoria
CAAACACATTTAAACTTCTTCTCTTTTCCTCCCTTATGTTCCATGTTTCTGCCCCGTGCAGTGCTGTCGGCACAATCACTCCTTCATATAATCTCATCTTAGCATCCATTCCCAGATGTCTATTTCTCATTACACTTTTTAATCCACCAAGGCATTTACTCGCCTCTCTCAATCTACATTCTACCTCCACCCCCACTCCTCCCTTTCCTGCCACATTCTCACCCAAGTATATAAAACTATCCACTTCCTCCAGTCTCTCACCCTTAATGCTCACTTCCAGCCTGCTGTCACTCTCTCCCCTTGTACATCTCATCACCTTACTTTTGCCCACATTTATCTTCAGCTTCCTTCTTTCATACACCTTCTCAAACTCTGTCACTAACTTCCTCAATCCCTCCTCTGATCCTACTACAAGCGCAGTGCCGTCAGCAAACAACAACTGGCTTATTTCCCACTTTTCTCCATTTTCTTTGACCATCTCCAACCCCTAACCCACTACCCTTGCATATATATATATATATATATATATATATCTATATATATATATATATATATATATATATATATATTTATGTAAATATATACATATATATATATATATATATTTTCATATATGTTTATATATGTATATAAATATGTATATATATAAATATATATATATATATATATATACTGTATATATATATATATATATATATATAATATAAATATATATATATATATGTATATATATGTATACATATATATTATATATATATATATAATGTATATATATACATAGTATATACATATATATATATATATATATGTATACATACATATATATATGTATATGCATATATGTATATGCATATATATGTATATATATATATATATATATATATATATATGTATGTGTATATACATTCTTTATGGGGCTATATATATTTGTGTACGTGTGTGTGTGATGCAAGCGTACACATACGTGGTTTCGTTTTCCAAAGTTGTCCCCCAATTGAGTGAAATCACTTGGCCTCTGTTGAGAGCAAACACTGACGAAGAGCTTTGTTGAGTGAGTGAGAAGGAGAGAGAGAAAGAGAGAGAGAGAGAGAGAGAGAGAGAGAGAGAGAGAGAGAGAGAGAGAGAGAGGGAGAGAGAGAGAGAGAGAGAGGGAGGAAGAGAGGGAAGAATGGAGGAAGATAGAAATGGAGAATTGGAGAAAGGGAGGGAGGGAGGAAGGCAGGGAGAGAGAAAGAAAAAGAGAGAAAGGGAGGGAGGAGAGAGAGAAAAGGAGAGCAAGAGAGAGAGAGAGAGAGAGAAAGGGAGATAGATAGGTAGATAGATAGAGAGAGAGAGAAACAGAGAGAGACAGACAAAGAGAGAGAAAGAGAGGGATACTGGCCAGCCTACCATTTTGTATCGGTTCTAAAGCCAGCGTGTTTGCCTTGTTATTGGCCACAAAAGACAACTAAAGTTGAAAAGATTTTCCTAAGTCGAATTAATCTTTCTCACCAAAATCACAAATATTAAACAGAAAATTGAAAAGTCCTCACACAGTTCTTTGAGACACCCTGTATATTATACCATATGTATGTATGCATATATGTATATGTGTATGAATATATATGCTTTTTACTTAGAAGTATATATGGTTGAAAAGTTACGTGTTTTGGCCTTATCTATTTATTTATTTATTTTCTTGTTATTTTTTCTTATTTATTTTTATTTTTACTTATTTATTTTCCTACTCATTTATATATTTATTCATTTATTGTATTTTTCCAATATCTAATCTTCCTCATACCTTGACACATCCATAAGAAGATAAGGATGGAGACTACAAGAGACCATAAGGCCTACACTAGGCAGTTCCATGTCCATTACCACCTGTCATCCCCATCCATAAAGTTATCTGATCATCGTTTCGTAAAACATCATATATCCTTGTCAGAGTACATCAAAACATGTGAATAGGTATTCACATAGTCATCTCGTTTCGAAAGTGTTGTCTTCATGTCATCATGCATCTTAAGATGATGAAAGAAAATATATTATAAGATGTGTAATAAGATGTCATATGTGGTTGTGGTATAATGGGGATATATTGGAGATTCTTTGGACGCAACGCTGTAAAGTTACAAGTCATGTGAAACGCACAAAACCAAGAAACGAAATAAAAAGAAATTGTTTCTTTTTTTGGAAACTTCCTTACATCTGATTGATCGTGATTTTGGGTCTTTAAGCTCTATCGTGAATTGACGTGGTTACTTTAGTCTTCAAAGTGTTTTATCTATTCGTTTATTTGTTTGTTGAATTAGGTTGATAGCGTTGCTGACTCTAAAGCGGGAGTCCCGGGTTCTATCCCCGGGACCTGTTAGCTCAAAACGCACTTCCATGGCTTCCCAAGCCCTCCCTGCAATGGAAAATACCAAAGGTGCAGTATACCAGTGTTTGATGTTTAGTACGATTGAGTTGGTTACTCTGGATTCAAACTACATTAACTACCACAACTATTCCAATATCCTCGACAATTCATACATGCATACAGCCTTATGAAGCTATATTAAGCCAGGGTGGTAAGGTACAGAGGCTGTATTGTCCCACAGGGGATAGGCAGGTGGGAAGAGCCTGAAGATCTTCTGCTTGTTTGTTTAAGTTGGGCGACATATCCTCGGTAGAAATGGGCTCCATCTCACAACTTCCTCCCGAGTTAGAAAAGTTGAATTTATTTTTGCTTTCGTGGTTCTTGATTGACCTTGCAGTAGACATACACGCACGCACGAACACACACACACACACACACACACACACACACACACACACACACACACACACACACACACACACACACACACATTTGGAACAAGTTAGATGAGAAAGTGGTGTGTGCAAAAACACACGAATTTAAAAACAGTAGATAAAATGAGATATGAAGACGGGACATCACGAGCATAGCTCCCCTTCCCGTAAAATACAACTAGGTGAATACACACACATACACACGCACGCACACATACACACACGTTTGTGTCAACCAAGGTCCTACATGGGCCTTGGTGTCAACGTTCTTAGAGGTTTATCGTTACTTTGGAGTGACCCTTTGGTTGAAGAAAAAATCACAGACTTGTGATACTCTCTCCAACTCTTTATGGATATTTTGCCACGTGGGTAAGGTATCTCCTTCAATGGGTAGAAATGGTGGAGTCTTTATATTTCTGAGGACATCCGTTGTGGCCATGAAGGCATATAAGTAAAGAAGGCAATTCAGGGAACAATACACAACATTAAACCTGTCCAGAAGAATGCTGAGGTTATGCTCATTAGGTTTTACCAAAATAAGAAGACTTTCAATTCATTTCTGAGGAATAACTATTCAAAAGTAAGAAATGACTCAAGATGAGCGCGTTATGTACAAATATACATTTACTAATGAATATTGTGTAACCTATCCCTTAGTGAATATATATATATATATATATATATATATATATATATATGTATACACACACACACACACACACACACACACGCACACACACATATATATATTGTGTGTGTGTATGTGTGTATGTTAACCACGAAACTGAGAATGTTCCTCTCCTTACCATTTACCATGTGGGCCAATTAAGAACCACTAAAACAAAAATAGATTTTAAAAAATCTAACTCGGGGGGGAAGTTGTGAGCTGGAGGCCATTTTCGTCGAGGAAATATTGCCCAACTTTAACAAACAAGCAGAAGACCTTCAAGCTCCTGCAAGAAAGTTCAGGCAGGAGCCTTCTCCTCTTATAATATAAGAAGAGAGGGTTCCCATAGTGGTTCCCAGACTATTTTATATAACATCCCCTGTTTTGCTTCCAGTAGACCTCCACCTTTTTCCTATTTATATGAAATTATATATCATAAGTAATCATACATTATATATATTATATATAATCATATATCACATATATTACATACAGTTACATCTTATATATAATTATATACGGTATCATATGAAAAATGAGTTGGGGTGACTGAGAGAATTATATTTTGCACAAATGTAATGACAAATATTTGTTAGAATTATTTCATTATTCTTATCAAAAAATTATTTTTTGGGCAGATGAATTCACACGCCCCATGTATTTTCCTTACGCTACCCTAGCTTAGGATCCACTGTCCTAGATAGTTCCTTCAACAGACACGCTCCACAAGAATTACCACTAAAATTTCATCCTACAGATGTCTAATATACCCCCGTTCCATATACGATACCCAGGCATCCATTTCATGAAATGATAATTTCTTCAGACTGAACAAATAGAAAGACGAACGAAAAATGTGTTTCATTGAAGACCATTGGTTCCTAAACTAATCTTATATGACTCCTTTTTTATTCCAGAAGAACCGTATCCCTCCCGTTATATATATATATATATATATATCTATATATATATATATATATATATATATATATATGTGTGTGTGTGTGTGTGTGTGTGTGTGTGTGTGTGTGTGTGTGTGTGTGTGTGTGTGTGTGTGTGTGTGTGTGTGTGTGTGTGTGTGTGTGTGTGCAGAAAAAACCACTGGGAAATAAGAAGCTTAGTCCGAACGTTTTCGTCTATTTAAGACATTATCAAGGAATACACAGATAGGTATCTGTGTATTCCTTAATAATGTCTTAAATAGATGAAAACGTTTGGACTAAAGCTTCTTATTTCCCAGTCGTTTTTTCTGCATATTATTTTCACGTGTGCCTTGTGAATTACTGCGATATATATATATATATATATATATATATATATATATATATATATATATATATATATATAATATATATATATACACATACATACATACTCTTTTACTTTTTCTCCGCTGTTCTTCGGGCCTCTTGGTGATCCATAACAGCTTTTGAAACGTCTCGCCATGTCTTTCTGTCCTGTGCCACCTCCTCCTTCCATTCTCTTGGTTCTGTTCTGCATATCTGCACATCTTCTTCAACGCATCTCCTCCAGTCTTTTCTAAGTCGTCCAAGTGGTCGTCTTCCACGCACTCCACTATTGAGCACTTTCTTTGGCCATCTATCTTCTTGCATCCTTGTAACATGTCCTGTCCATTTCAATCTTCTTAATATAAAGTCATGTGTTGTCTTCTATTTGTAATATAAATAGAGAGCTAACTTAATAGAAAATGGATTTGGTTGACTGATAGAATTATACTTTGCACGGATTAACGGTAAATACTTGTTCTTGGAATGACTTGACGCCCGCCTTTGTATTCTCCTCAAACTTCTCTTAGGGGGGAGGGGGTACACCCTAGTTTATGATACACTGTTGAAGACGACCATATAAATACCCGTACACGTATTGTTATATTCTCTGACAAGGGCGCATCATGTCTTAAGACATGCTTCTCAAAAGGTGACCCAAAATGGCTTCTTGATGTCCCACGGAATACAACCTACAGTATATCTAAAATTGAAGTGAAGATTAATGTATATTTCCGTAAAATGATTGAAAATGCAAGAAAATGCTATCAATGTAAATCATTGCCATCTTTTTTATTGTATCATTTCTGTTTAACAAATATATAGATATTCTTTGATAGTCTTATATGATCTCAAAATTCTATTTGTTACAAATAGACTTGACACCAGAATTCTAGGCATCAACTATTCATGTAATTTCTCGAAGCAGCAGAATGATAGCTATCAACTATTTATGTAATTTTTTCAAATAAAATTTGTAAGAAACCAAATATAGTTTGCTTTCTACAATGTTTATATATCATAACCTTTTGTTTGTGAAATATATATTTCAAACAAAAACGTTTCATATTTAACTTTTTCTATTATTACTCAAAAAGATGGTCCATGATATATTTCTTTTAAATGAATTAACGGTCCTCAGGCTCCAACGCGAGGAAAAACAACGTCTTCTTGAGACAATTGGTGGAATTCCTCCAAGTAATAAGACGAACATCGAGAAAATGCAGGAAAGAAATTGTAAACCAAAGATCTTCGTTCTGCCAGGTATCTTTCAGAGATCATTTTCTGATGCATATACATATACACACACATACATACATATTGCCGATAACCACAGAGGAAACCGGAAGAGAAACTATAATTCCCAAGCGCTTTCGTGATTTTCACATCTTCGGGGGAATACATACATACATATATATATTTATATATATGTGTGTGTGTGTGTGTGTGTGTGTGTGTGTGTGTGTGTGTGTGTGTGTTTGTGGTGTGTGTATCAAGTGTGAATACATTTTGTCTTTCACGATCTCTGTTGTAGATCCTACACGCACGTAAGAAATATCCCATTGATGATACTTTATTTTGTTTTCTCACCATGTCCTGAAAATAAATGTAATCCTCTTTCCTTTTTAGTTTGTTTTCTGTAAATTTTTGGCCCGTGATTTTTTTATTGTTGTCTGCAAAAGTTAAGCTATGAGAAGTATGTCTTCTACATATTTTTTTTTTTGTAAACAGTCTTTTTCTACTGTTTAAAAAAAGAGACACTCTACAGCTGCGCTGAAAGGAGGGTCCATAGGTAGGCCATAATGTTGTCCTAGTTAAACATAAAGGAGTCGAAATTAATCCACAAGGAAACTATCTGTGTGTAATCTGACATTAGGATGAGTAGCTCTTCGTCATCTATATTGTCTACTATTTCTCTAACTACAACTAGTACTCCATCTATTGGGACATTTGTAAAGAGTGAAAGGATATCAAAGCTGCATATTTTCTTAGACTTGAATTGTTAATTTCTTAACCTATTTATCGTATAGCCCATAGCATGTCTTCTTTAGAAATTCTATCCCTTGGGTTGAAACTCGATACAGGGAACAACCAAGACAGATATGCAGAGCAGTTATTAATTTTCTTCCTGATATTCTCAATCTTCCTGACTATAGACCCTGCCTCGGGAGGATGAGCGAAGGAAAAGAGGATATTGGAAATCTTTAATTTCTTCAGCCTCCCTAAGCTGTCGTGTTCAACTCAATGTGCATACATGCATGTATATATGTGCACACATACACATATGCACATCCATGCATCCATACATGCATATATATTTGCACACACACACACACACACACACACACACACACACACACACACATATATATATATATATATGTATAAATATATATATATACATATGTATATATATATGTACACACACACATATATATATATATATATATATGTATATATATACATATATATATATAAACATATATAATGTATATATATATATATATATCGTATACTTAGGGCGCAGATTCTCTTTAATGCAAACTGAGTTAAGCACCACAGCATTATCACAATTATCAACATTAGAAAGAAAATTAATAATTGTGATAATGCTGTGATGTTTGACTCAGTTTGCATATATATATATATATATATATATATATATATATATATATATATATATATATATATATGTCATCAATTTGGGGCATACGACAGGGAGCGCTTTGCTTCACTAACACGCCGGCGCCAGTCCCCACGGTCTCTCCG
>NW_027467734.1:572500-577500 GCF_046742065.1 Oratosquilla oratoria
ATGATGATGATGATGATGATGATGATGAAGATGATGATGATGACGATGACGACGACGATGACGACGACAATGACGAAGATGATGATAATGATGACGACGACGATGATGATGATGATGATGATGATGATGATGATGATGATGATGATGATGATGATGATGATGACGGTGATGATGATGACGATGATGATGATGTTGATGATGATGATGATGTTGATGATGATGATGATGATGATGATGATGATGATGATGATGACGACGACGACGACGATGATGATGATGATGATGATGATGATGATGATGATGATGATGATGATGATGATGATGATGATGATGATGATGATGATGATGATGATGATAATGATGATCCCTACAGAGGTAAACTGTACAAAGACAAGAGAAGAAAGACTCCCGCATCCACATTACACGTATCACATGAACGATTACATCGCTGCTGCTGTCGAAATCGGAAAACTATAAAGAGAAATAGAGAGAGAGAGAAAGAGAGAGAGTGAATGTGAATGAGAGAGAGAGAGAGAATGAGATAAATATTTAGATAGAGAGAGAGAGAGAATGAATGAGAATGAGAGAGAAAATGAGATAGGTATATAAATAAAGACAGACAGACACAGACACACACACACAGAGAGAGAGAGAGAGAGAGAGAGAGAGAGAGAGAGGTGGGTGAGGTCGGAGGACAAGGTAATAGCCCCATTGGTCAAGGTGGTGATTTAGAATGTTTCCTAAAGTTGTTAAAGCTTTGACTTTGTCATATTGAGTCCTTGACTCTAATTCTATTATTAGGATTTCTCCTGAGGCCACTTATCGCAGGAGACTACGTATTTGACACTGAATTTTTCATATACTTCCATGGGTCATATATTAATTACTGACTCACTGTTTGTGGACTTTTGGGCCAAGAATCCTGAGTATTTCAAGTTAAGGTCCACCTTGTCTTGGTATGAGTCCATTTGGTGACTGACAGGGCTGAATAGTCACGGGAATGCAATGCTGGCTAATGGTTTCGTGGTTGCATACACTGAATGTGGTGGTTGGGATTTACGGTAATGTCGACGACGGTGATAATTGCCCTCTCTGGGGAGGGTGGACAATTGGTCCTGTGCTGCCGGTGCATTTTGTCCTCGATTTTTTTTTTTTTTTTTTTTTTTTTTTCTTCCATTCACAGGAAAGTGCTGCGCGCCTGAGCGGAAGTGCAAGATGGGGATCTTGCCTTTGGTAGGGCTGCTGTTGCTTCCTCCCTGTTGTTGTTGTTATTGTTGTCGTTGTTGATGTTGCTTCCTCCTTGTTGTTGTTGTTGTTGTTGTCGTTGTTGTTGTTGTTGCTTCATCCCTGTTCTTGTTGTTGCTGTCGTTGTTGTTGTTGTTTCCTCCTTGTTGCTGTTGTCGTTGTTGTTGCTTCCTCCCTGTTGCTGTTGTCGTTGTTGTTGCTTCCTCCCTGTTGTTACTGTTGTTGTTGTTATTGTTGTTGTCGTTGTTGTTGCTTCCTCCCTGTTGTTGTTGTTGCTGTCGTTGATGTTGTTGCTTCCTCCTTGTTGTTGTTGTCGTTGTTGTTGCTTCCTACCTGTTATTGTTGTTGTTGTCTAGGTTTCGTTGGGTTGTTATCGCTTGGTTGTTGTTCCTTAAGTGATTGATTACCTGGTTGTTGTTGCTGTTGTTGTGATTCTTATCGTTCTTGCTCTTGTTCTTGTTCTTAATTTTGTTCTTGTTCTTGTTATGCTTGTTTTTGTTCTTGTCCTTGTTTTTGTTTTGCTGTTCTTGATGTCCTTGTTCAACTTCTTCTTCCTCTTCTTCTTCTTCTTCTTCTCTTTCTTGTTCTTCTTGTGTTTGCTGTTGTTGCTCTTTTCTTGTTTTTCTTCTTATCATTCTTGTTCATGTTCTTGTTGTTCTCTTGTTGTGCTTGTTGTTTTTTGTTGTTCGTGGTCTTGTTATTGTTGTGCTTCTTGTTGTTTGGCTTTTCTTTGGTGGTCGTCATCATCACCATCATCATCATCATCATCATCACTATCACCATCGTCATCGTCATCGTCATCGTCATCGTCTTCGTCATCGTCGTCATCATCATCATCATTATCATCATCATCATCATCATCATCATCATCATCATCATCATCATCATCATCATCATCATCATCATCATCATCATCATTCATGTCTCACATTTATGATCTTCCTAAGTGTACCTCTTCAGCAAGATTGGGTTCAGAGAGGGAATGATTAAAGTACCTTTTTCTAGCTCGCTCCCCACGTGGAGTGAGCAGAGTGGATCCTGAAAAGGGCTGCTCAGTCGTACAGGCTGCTACCGAGCTGTGATACTCACCCTTACTACAGGGCGACCAATGGGACTATACATTCTCCAGGTGGGGTTGTGACTGAGGTGCTTCCAGAGAGGACCATCACCAGTCTCCATCGTCATGCACCAACCCCGAAGGACTTTTGGTTGTTAGTTCGAAAGAACGAAGGTTTAGTCAGTTGGAGAATAGTTTGAGGGTTACATTTTATGACGTCATTCTCAGTTGCTGCCTCTCTCTCTCTCTCTCTCTCTCTCTCTCTCTCTCTCTCTCTCTCTCTCTCCACGAGGAGGTGATGAGGTATCAGCTGGTTTTCCCTCATAACAACAGAAGAAGGCTGCAAGAGACTCTAAGGCCTACACTTGACAGTTCCATGTCCATTACCACCTATCATCCCCATCCATCCAGCGCCCCCAACAAAGTTACTAAGTCTATTCAATTCGTTAACCACTCTGTTGGTAAACCGGTTTTTTACTTTTTTTTTTTTACTTCCTAAGTCTGATTTCGAACTCCACTTCGAGTGTCTTGCCCCGATCTCTTCTTAGGCAGGAGACGAGGCTGAGACGATGGGACTGCAGGACCTCGAAACGAGGATTCATAGCAGGTACGGAAGACCCAACACCCGGGGGAGGGGGGAGAAGGAGAGGGAGATAGAGAGAGAGAGAGAGAGAGAGAGAGAGAGAGAGAGAGAGAGAGAGAGAGAGAGAGAGAGAGAGAGAAAGAAAGAGAGAGAGAGAGAGAGGAAGGGAGGAGAGAGAGAGAGAGGGACGGAGAGAGAGAGAGAGAGGGACGGAGAGAGAGAGAGAGAGAGAGAGAGAGAGAGAGAGAGAGAGAGAGAGAGAGAGAGAGAGAGAGAGAGAGAGAGAGAGAGAGAGAGAGAGAGAGAGAGAGAGAGAGGAAGGGAGGCGAGAGAAAGAGAGGGAGGGAAGGAGATAACGAGAGATAGATAGATAGAGAGAGAGGGAGACAGAGAGAGAAAGAAAGAGAGAGAGAGAGAGAGAGAGAGAGAAAGAGAAAGAGAGAGGGAGAGAGAGAGAGAGGGAGAGAGAGAGAGAGCTGAGAACGAAAGAGAGAGCGAGAGAAAGAGAGAGGAGTGGGGAAGGGGGTGGGGGAATGAGCACACCATTATTCTTGGGTAATACAACCCCGACCCTCTCATAACCTTTTTTTTTTTTTCTTTCTTTTTTTCAGACATCTTCATGAATTTGGCCCCGAATGCCTTCCCCCTCCCCGCCCCGGGAATTTGCATCCCCCTCACCCTTGTTCAGAAGCGCATTTGAGCGAAAGATGTAGATGCCCCTACCCCACCCCCCTCCAAAAGAAGGAAAGGGGGGGGGGAGAGGGGGGGTTGTCAACTGAACGCAAATGGGGACTCCTCCTCCTCCTCCTCCTTCTCCTTCTTCTTCTTCTCCTGCTCCTCCTCTTCCTCCTTCTCCTTCTCCTTCTCCTTCTCCTTCTCCTCCTCTTCTTCTTCTTCTTCTTCTTCTTCTTCTTCTTCTTACTCTTCTTCTTTCGTTTCATTACTCCTGTCTTTCCTTCTGTCCCTATATATTTTTCTGTATTTTATTTCTTTCTGTCTTTCTTCGTTTTTTTTTTTCTCCTTTCCTTTATTTGTGTCTTTTTTTTTGTGATTTTCTTTTATTTCTCTCGCTTTTATTGTCTTTCTTTTGCTCTTCCTCTCTTTTTCCCTTCTTTCCTTAGCTCTCTTTATTTATCATTTCTCTCTTCCTTCCCTTCTTCCCTCTCTCTTTCCCTCATCTTTCCCCCCATCCTTCCTTCCCTCCTCTCATTTCTTCTCTCCCTCCTCCCTCCCCTCTCTCCCTCCCCCTCCCTTCCTGCCTCCCTCCCTCCTTTTCCCCTTCCCTCCTTCCTCCTCTTCCCCTCCTTCCTTTCCTCCTTCCTCCCTTCCTTACTCCCTCTTTATGTCCATCCTATCCCTCCCTACCCTCCCTCCTTCCCTCCATCCCTGTTTCCTTCCTTTCCTCCTTCTTCCCTTTGCACCTTCCCTTCTCTCATCCTCCTTCCTTCCTTCCCCTCCTTACCTCCGCTACCTTCCTTCTTTCCTTCCTTCTTTCCCTCTCTTCTTTGCTCCCTCTCTTCCTTCCTCCCTCCTTCCCTCTCTCCTTTTCATCTTCCTTCTCTACCTCCTTTCCACCTTCCTTCTGACTTCCTTCCCTCCCTCATCTCTTCCTTCCTTCTTTCCTTCCCTCCCTCCCTCCTTCCCCTTCTTCCTTCCATCCCTCCCTCCTCCCCCTTCTTCCTTCCTTCCTTCCATCACTCCCTCCCTCCTCCCCTTCTTCCCTCCCTCCCTCCCTCCCTCCCTCTTCCCCCCTTTCCTTCCCCTTCCTCCCTCCTCCCCTTCTTCCTTCCTTCCTCCCATATCTCCCTCCCTCTTCCCCTCTTTCCTTCCCTCCCTCCTCCCCCATCTTCCTTCCTTAGTTCCATCTCTCCCTCCCTCTTCCCCTCTTTCCTTCCCTCCTCCCTCTCTCCTCCCCCTCCCACCTTCCTTCCTTTCATCTCTCCCTCCTTCTTCCCCTCTTTCCTTCCCTCCCTCCCTCCTCCCCCTCCCACCTTCCTTCCTTCCATCTTTCCCTCCTTCTTCCCCTCTTTCCTTTCCTCCCTCCTCCCCCTTCTTCCTTCCTTCCTTCCATCTCTTCCTCCCTCATCCCCTCCTTCCTTCCCTCCTTCCATCTCT
>NW_027467734.1:582500-590000 GCF_046742065.1 Oratosquilla oratoria
AATGTCTTTCTCTGCCGTCAGCTTCCAGCAGAATCTCAAGGAGTACGTCAGTCGCTCTCCCTCGATCTCTTGAAGATGAACCTCGAGGACCTTAATGGCTTTAGCCGGCTCGGCACGTATGATCCTCAGTCTTTAGAAGACTTCTTACTACACTGCCAGTGGCGTCAGGGAATTCCTTATTAACTGTGGTTCTTCTACAGGAGTTTTTCCAGGGTCTTTAGAAGACCTATTCCGTTGCCAGTGGTTTCAGGGAGTTCCTAAGTAACTGGTTCTTCTACAAGAGTTTTTCCAGGGTCTTTAGAAGACCTCTTACTCTGTCGTCAGTGGCCTCAGGGAGTTCCTTTTTAACTGTAGTTCTACAGGAGTTTCTCCAGGGTCTTTAGAAGACCCACTCCGTTGCCAGTGGTTTCAGGGAGTTCCTAAGTAACTGGTTCTTCTACAAGAGTTTTTCCAGGGTCTTTAGAAAACCTCCTACTCTGTCGCTAGTGGTTTCAGAGAGTCCCTAAGTAACTGGTTTTTCTACAAGAGTTTTTCCAAGGTCTTTAGAAGACTTCCCACTCCGTTGCCAGTGGTTTCAGGGAGTCCCTAAGTAACTGGTTCTTCTACAAGAGTTTTTCCAGGGTCTTTAGAAAACTTCCCACTCCGTTGCCAGTGGTTTCAGGGAGTCCTTAAGTAACTGGTTCTTCTACAAGAGTTTTTCCAGGGTCTTTAGAAGAACCTCCCACTCCGTCGCCAGTGGTTTCAGGGAGTCCCTAAGTAACTGGTTCTTCTACAAGAGTTTTTCCAGGGTCTTTAGAAAACCTCCTACTCTGTCACCAGTGGCCTTAAGGAGTTCCTCTGTGGTTCTTCTAGAGGAGTTTCCCCAAGTTCGAAAGCTTCTGATCTGCTCCTCGACGGCTGCTGCTCATGGCCATGGTTCCTCGGACCTCGAAGTACGGACCTGGCGAGTTGATCTTCGTTCTCGAGGAAGACCTCCTCCTTGGCCTTGGTCCAAGTGTCCTCCTCCTTGGCCCAGGCAAGGTCATCATATTAAGACAGCTGGGTAGGACTCGTAGTAATGGATTTGAATCTGATAAACGTAAAGGAAATAGGCAAGAACTGGTTTACCAATAGAGTGGTTAACGAATGGAACTGACTTGGTAACTATTTAGTGAGCAATGAAACAATTGGTTGTTTTAAGAAAAGACGAGATACCCTTATGGACAGGGATGACAGGTGGTAAGGGACATGGAATTGCCTAGTGTAGGCCTTAGGGTCCCTGGCAGTCTCTTCCATTCTTATGTTCTTAAACGGAACCTGGATCGAATCCAAGGTCATGTAACTCGACCACTAATAGCGTCTGCGTATTTACCAAATTGTATTTACTTGATTGTAATATTACAGAATTATTTAGATAAACACCTAAGCAAGATGCTGTAATGATTATCATTTATTTTATATAATTTGTTTTTGTTTTGTTATCATTTGTCTGTTTGATTCTCATTTATTATTAGTTATATGTCAATTTACTATTATTTTCTATTTACCTGTTTGTTTATTATTTAGATATACCTATGTATTTATTTATGTATTTTATTTGTTATTTACATTATTATAGTTTTTATTTATTCATTTATTATTATTATGATTTTTTCCGCATCCGACCTAGATATGGACCAAAAGGTCCGCCTTTGTAGTCCTTTGTAATCCTTTGAAATCCTTTGTAATCCTTTGGTATTACAGTGTGTTCAAAAGAATTTCAGGAGGATTCTCTGGTAATCGTATCCACTCCAATGATATATTTTCTACTTGTCCTTCTAGTTTTATTTTTGGGTGAATTGATTACAAAAGGATTACAAAGGAGGAGCATGCCGACAGGAGACCTTTTGGCCCATAACTAGGTCGGATGCGAAAACATTATAATACTGATAAATAAATAAACAAATAAAAATTATAACAACATAAGTAATAATAAGCAAAATAAATAGATGCATAGGTATAGTTAAATAATAAACAGGAAAATAGTAAATAATAAATTGAAAGATAAATAATAAATGAAAATCAATCATATAATAATAAAGACAAAATAATGATAACAAACAAATAGTATAAAATAAATGGCAGGCATTACAGCATCTTGCTTAGGTGTTTATCTAAACGAATCTTAAAACTTCGAACTGAACTACATTGCACTGCCTCTGCAGGAAGTTTATTCCATTCATTAACTACACGGTTGGCGAAGTTGTTTCTACCCACTTCCAAATTAAATCTATTTCTTGACAATTTGAGACCATTATTTCTTGTCGGATTCTCATTCAGTGTGAAATTTTTGTCAGCCTTGTCCTCACATAATTTTTTTTCTGTCATCGTTAGGTCATCACCATTCTAGCCTCATCATCGCGCTTCTAGATTGCGTATTCATCATTCCCCAGCCGTGAATATTTGTTTCAAGATTAATCACAACTCAGCAAATATCAGATTTGTTCATCATCAAATAGTCATTTATTTCCAACATGGACAAGTCTTTCTACGTTCGCATGAGCTAATGTTAATGTCCTTGCTTCCCCTACTGCATTATCACATCCTCTTCTGTTCCTCGATGTTATTTAACAAGTCTCTGATTTAGAAAGTCCAGAAAACTGTAATTTTTTTTTAGTTAGTTCTTCATACCCTTGGCTTCTTTTACAATCCCCCCGTGTCTTCTTGCTTTCATCCTCAATCACATCACTCCTGACCCAAACGTCTTTTAAACCTGTCTCAGCTTCCTAACTTCCAAGACTTGGTGATTATCTCGTTTCCTCAGGTTCGTGACCTGAAACTGATTCTCATTGACCGCTTGTGGTGACCCCAGACCGAAATACATCTTCGATCTGCTCAGTCGCTCTCAAGCCATTTACTCACAACCGTCGAAGCAATATTTCCAACAACCAACATTTTATGGTCACGACGCTCCTCCCAGGAAACAATATGTGTGTGTGTGTGTGTGTGTGTGTGTGTGTGTGTGTGTGTGTGTGTGTGTGTGTGTGTGTGTGTGTGTGTGTGTGTGTGTGTGTGTGTGTGTGTGTGTGTGTGTGTGTGTGTGATTCACCATTCACCATGGTCTTGGATCACGTGTTGGACTCGGAGCTCAAATATAACCGATCTATGGGTAATGCTGTGATCTTACACGCACATACACACCCAACTCCCCGCCCACGAGAGTTGGAGTAACGACTCGAAACGCAGCGATACTAAAATTATTTCAGCCCTGGGCGGGATTCGAACCCGGACCGTTATAGTGGCGGCCGGGAACTCTACCACCGCGCCATCGATTCGTGTGTGTGTGTGTGTGTGTGTGTGTGTGTGTGTGTGTGTGTGTGTGTGTGTGTGTGTGTGTGTGTGTGTGTGTGTGTGTGTGTGTGTGTGTGTGTGTGTGTGTGTGTGTGTGTGTGTGTGTGTGTGTGTGTGTGTGTGCGTGTGTGTGTGTGTGTGTGTGTGTGTGTGTGTGTGTGTGTGTGTGTGTGTGTGTGCGCGTGCGTGTGTGTGTGTGTGTGTGTGTGTGCGCGTGCGTGTGGGTGTGTGTGAGTGTGTGTGTGCGTGTGGGTGTGTGTGCGTGTGTGTGTGCGTGTGTGCCACGTGTGTGAGTGCGCGTGTATGTGTGTGAGTGTTTTCATACCCGCGTGGACGCGTATTAATACGTATATCCTTATAATTACTCTGCCTCAGTTCTAATTACTGCTTTCATGTGTAAATTCAAAGTGCCCTTCAAGTATAATTTGACTCAACGAGAAGTGCCTCTCTTTGTAAACATTAATTGAAATTTTTCGATCGATTTTTTCCCCCTCCTCGACTCTATTCTACTCCTCTCAGCAGACCAAAAGATATTCTTGCACCACAAATTATTATTATTATTATTATTATTATTATTATTATTATTATTATTATTAACAATAACAGCAACAACAAAACAATAATGATAATAATAATTATAATAATAATAATAATAATAGTAATAATGATAATAATAATAATAATAATAATGATAATAATAATAATAACAATAACAATAATACTAATGATAATAATAATTATTACAATTAGTAATAATAACAATTATGATGATAATAATAATAATGATAATAATAATAATAATAATAATAATAATAATAATAATAATAATAATAATAATAATAATAATAATAATAATAATAATAACAATAATAATAATAATAATAATAATGATAATAATAAAATAGAATTCTGGTGAATGAATGAATGAGTAAAGAAATAAACAAATCTACAAGTAGATCAACAAATGAAGTGATAAATAGAAGATTACTAAATATGTTAATTGATAGATTAATAAATTAGTTTCAATGAATAGTTCAATAAGTGAATAGATAAATAAACAAAACAAATTAATAAATAAAACAAATACAAAAAAATAGATATACAAAAATAAATAAACAAACAAATAATCTCTTAAATCAATAACACTCTAAAAATAAATAAATAAAATAATAATTTGGGCCACATTGTGGTCGACGCGAGTATGGACCGCGTGCCAACTCGAGCTTTGCTTAGCGGGTCCGTCGTTCCGTCGGTCTTTGGGCTTCACAGTCCCTGTGATTGATTATGGCCACACGCTCTCGTCCCAGGCTTGTTAGGGAGCGGCCAGAGTGGCCCCAGCCCACTCCAACTAGTCCGCTTATACCTGTTGGCACCGATACTTTAGCGCAGCGGTTCCAAATCTTTTTTCACCTTGTTACCGTGCCATATTAAGCTGTCAACATTGATATATATGGCTGAATTAAAGCACTAGAGATATCTTCGTTTATTTATTGTATTTGAACATTGTGGACCTCTAATGACTATTGGCAAAGATGTCGAAAACATCAGTGGGATGGATGGAATTGCATGCTTGAAGCTAGCTGAGGAATTCTTGGGTTCGTGGTTCAAAGTGCCAGTCTGGCAACGTTTGCACACTTAGATACATATTTCTTCTTTTCTAATACTGTATATTAGTTTTTAATGATTACCGTTATTCGATTTAACTTTACTACTTAGTTATGATAGGTTTACTTTATAACTTTACATTCTAATACTAAGTTAACATTAACCCTAATGCCAGGTACCGCAATGTCTTCTTGATCTACAGAATTTCTTAACTTTTTTTGTTCTGTTATCCTCCATTACCCCCCGAAAATTGGTTAAATTGACTCCCCCCCCCCGGGGTGGTAATTTAACCCCAGTTTGGGAACCAATGCTTTTGCGGAAGCGTCTACGCACGTCCACAGACGAGTTAACTCGTCTGGCGGATACCAATAGAAAAACTCACTGTTTTAACCACCCCAACCGAGGGCCTTCTGATAATAATTATGATAATTATTACGAAAGCAGTAGTAGGAATAACAGTAATAATGACAACAAATAATGATACCTGTAATGACAATAACAGTGGTAATAATAACAATGATAATACTGAATAATGATGATTGTAACGACAATAATAGTGGTAATAATAACAATGATAATAATGAATAATAATAACTGTAGTATGATAATGACAGTGATAATAATAACAATGATGACTATAAATAACTGTGATTGATATAATCGTTGCAATAACAATAGAAAACGCTCCTGAAATTTGTCCTAACTTTACCTGAAGTTGTGTTTGAGGTCTGGCGTCTGGCGATTGGCGATTGGCGCCAACGCCAAAGCTGACTAGAATCGTAGGGCTTCGAGCAGGACTAAAGATTTACTTGTGACACCCAAGGTTTCAGGGCTAAAATGAGACTTTTATTTATTTATTTATTTACTTATTTATTTATTCGTTTATTTATTTATCTATTTATTCAATCTATTCGTTTACTTATTATGTGTTTATTCGTTTATTTATCTATTTAATTTATTCGTTTACTTATTATTTGTTTATTCGCTTATTTATTTGTTTATTTATCTATTTATTTATTATTCTAGGTATTTAGTAATTTATTATTTGTCTATTTATCTATTTACTTATCTACATATTAATTCATTTGCTTGTTTATCTATTTCTTAATCTATTTATTTATTTGTCTATAAATTAATTTATCTATTCACTGATTAATTAATCATTTACCTAATAATTTATTAATTTATCTGTTTATCTGTTTAGCTATATATTTATTCATGTATTTATGTATTTATTTATCTATGTATTAATTTATCTATTAACTGGTTAATTAATTATTCACCAATTCATTTATTAATTTATCTATTTAGCTATATATTTATCCATGCATTTATTTATATACTTATTTATTCACTTATTCATCTGTTTATCTATTTAATCATTTATCTTTTAATTAATTAATTTATTTATTTATTTATTTATTTATTTATTTGTTTGTCATTGTTAGTTCTCAGAGGTTCCTTTGAAGGTCGCTACTAACTAGCTAACAAAGACAACTTAGTTCATCAGTGTCATTTTGTTTTCTTTAGTTAATTGATTCATTAATGTATTTGTATATCGATTTATTATTTCATTTCTTTATCAATACATTATCTATTAATGTATCTACTCTTACACTTATTAATTAATGTATGTATTCAATTATCTATCTATTCATCAATTTGTTTATTTGTTCATCTATCTACCTATCTATCTAATCTCCTATTTATTTAACTATTTACCTATTTTGTTTCTACAAATACTTGTTCTTTCATATATTCACTTATTTAATGCCTTCCCTTGTTTAATCTCGTGGTAGTCTCGTAGTAATAGGTTTAAATTGGACGAGTTTAGGTTTAAGAAGGAAATAGGCAAAAATTGGTTGACACTCGTAGTAATGGGTTTAAATTGGACAAATTTAGGCATAAGAAGGAAATAGGCATAATGAGTTTAAATTAGACAAATTTAGGCTTAAGACGGAAATAGGCAAAAATTGGTTGAGCCTCATAGTAATGGGTTTAAATTGGACGAATTTATGTTTATCAAGGAAATAGTCAAAAATTGGTTGAGACTCGTAGTAATAGGTTTGAATTGGACAAATTTAGGCTTAAGAAAGAAATGGGCAAAAATTGGACAAGACTCGTACTAAAGGGTTTAAATTGGACAAGTTTAGGTTTAAGAAGGAAATAGGCAAAAATTGGTTGAGATTCATAGTAATGGGTTTAAATTGGACAAATTTAGGTTTAAGAAGGAAATAGGCAAGAACTGGTTTACCAACAGAGTGGTTAACGAATGGAATAGACTTAGTAACCATGTAGTTAGTGAGCGCTGAAACTATCGGTTGTTTTAAGAGAAGGTTAGATAACTTTATGGATGGGGATGACAGGTGGTAAGGGACATGGAACTGCCTAGTGTAGGCCTTATGGTCTCTTGCAGTCTCCTCCATTCTTATGTTCTTAATCTGAAGACATCCTCTCCCTAGACCAAAAGGTCTCTTGTTGTTGTCCTGTATCATCCTAGGAAGAGGAGGAGGAGGAGGAGGAAGAGGAGGAAGAGGAAAAGTCAGGAGGAGGATGAAGAAGAATAAGAGAAGGTAGAAGAATGAG
>NW_027467734.1:595000-597500 GCF_046742065.1 Oratosquilla oratoria
TCCCCCCACAACGCCCTTAGAGGACTAAAATTACCAGAATAAAATCCATAAAGAACGTCTTAATAGCAAGAAGGTTAGAATTACGGGACGAAGAAGTTTCAAACAAGACAGTTTTGCAACACCACTCTGCCTGCGGTCGCGTGAAATTAGAATCCAAAGAAAGACGACAATTTTGGCAAAAAAAAAAAAAAAAAAAAAAAAAAAAAAAAAGACGACACGAGAAGCGAGTTCCCTTGCAGATAAACAAAGCTGCCCAGAAACAAAAGAACGACGAAAAACTAAAATCACCGGCAGTAGACTTCACGATCGGAAATCTATACTTCATATTTTCTCTTTCTTTCTTTTTAAATAGAAGAAAATTTTCAATACTAATGCTCCCGAATGCTGGTCATTATTTTCAGATTTTATTGAAATACATTTTTGTATCATTATTTGTGTTTTCTTTTTCATTTTTTATGTTGATGTGGGTATGCATTCAAAATGTCTACCCCAATGGGTAACCTAAAGTTCAGCGAATTGCTTCCAATGTAAAACAAACAAATTATAGTATCAAATCTTCAACAACAAACTTTCTTTTTACAAAAAATTGTGACAAGTAGCCCGACAGAAGATCAGTAACTGAGAAAAGAGTAATTTTATTTGGCACTGAATCAATATACATGAAGTGCAGATAAAGAAAAGAACACACAGTTCGAAATAACAATTACAAATGCCGAGGATAACACAAAAAAGCATGTAAGCTTATTTCTATTCAGAAAAGAAGAAAGAACTAAATAGGGGAAGAGCTGAAACAGAAAATCCAGATGTATGAAAGTGTGAATTATAAAAAGAGCAAAGAGGAATTGGACATTTCTGCACCCTGAGACGGATGAATTATTATATTATCATCAGTAATAAAAGAACTTGGCAATGGAAACAAAAACGTCGGTAGCAAATAAGGCGAGTTGTAATCAATAATAATAATATAATATATATATATATATATATATATATATATGTATATATATATATATATATATAATATATATATATATATATATATATATATATATATATATATATATATATATATATATATATATATATATATATATGACATAACATCCGGAACTCCAGTAGCTATTTATTGCTTTCTGACACATTGTACTATGGACAGACTCCATTCCGGTGGGGAGCCTTAGAGGAGACGCTGGTGAAACAGTGGTAAAGGATAATAAATCAAGGTCAATAACAGAAGGGAGAAACAACAGAAGTGGAAGCTCCAATAGCATAAACATCCAAAAGAAAAAGTCCAGCTCTGAGAATATGAGGACACAGATCCCCCTGTTCCTGAAAATGGACATCCAAGAGGGCCGATCATTTCAGGAAAAAAAAGGAGAAACAACAAGGACAAACGTTTTAGAATTTCGACAAGTGGCAACCTCAGTACTTTAAGAAGTCTATCGAAATGTGAGAAAGGAGTCTTCATCAGAGCGACGTTTCGCTTGTTATAGTTTTATCAAGTATCCGCAATTACCGTCGATGAGAAAAGGGGAGGGTTACTACTACCGGCCTAGCTAGCCGGTGTAAAAAGTCTACTGCTCGTGAAACTCCACGACCAACCTCTTATAGAGCCAGATGGAGAACACAAGAACACAAGAATAAAGGAGACTGCAAGAGACCATAAGGCCTACACTAGGCAGCTCCGCATGTTGGGACCACTGACAGGCATAACACCTACTACTGGGAGCTGAAGTAAGAAGAAGTAAGAAGTAAGAACAAGTGTGAAAGGGGGAGAAATCAGTGACTGGGCATTTATCACTGATGATGGACAATATCATGAAAGGAAAAAGTTGTGGAAGGCAAACAGGGATAGTTTTCCAAGATTTTATTTTTTGGCAATTGGAAGCAAAGGAATCAGGTACTTGATGAAATTATAACATGAACGTCGTACTAATAAAGGCTCTACCCTGACATGTGTTTTTTTAACTATTATTATTATTATCATTATTATTAATATTATTATTATTATCATTATTATTACTATTATTATCATTATTATTATTACTATTATTATCATCATTATTATTATTATTATTACTATTATTATTATTATTGTTACTACTACTACTACTACTACTACTACTACTACTACTACTACTACTACTACTACTACTACTACTACTACTACTACTACTACTACTACTACTGCTGCTGCTGCTGCTACCACTACTACTACTGACTTGGCTGTAACTTCCAACTACATTCTCTAAGGCCGGCCACACAGTGCAGTTTAAATTGACAGTTACAACTGCTCAGTTATAACTGTCAGTTGAAACTGCACCTGTGTGGGTATCTCAGTATCACTGAGATACCCACATATGTGCAGTTTCATCTGACAGTTATAACTGAACAGTTGTAACTGTCAGTTTAAACTGCACGTGTGTGGCCGGCTTAAGAAGTACCACGAACTGAGACCAACAAGAGGAGGAAAGAGGAAACAAAGAGAGAAACTACAGAA
>NW_027467734.1:600000-605000 GCF_046742065.1 Oratosquilla oratoria
GGCTAAGTCAATTTCAACGATCTTATAGGCAATTTTTTTATTCGTCTTATGTGCCTTTTATATTCTAGGGGTAGATTAAACACAAATCTACCGAGTTCCATGGTATTTTGTCACAAATTATAAAGATACAGTAGCGAGCTTTCGGTTCTTCCCTACAACCATCTTCAGGAGGGTAAATTGACAGAAAAGGGTCTAAAAGGTCAAATATGGTAAAGAGTTATAATTTGGCTGGGCTTTTATGGTTCGAATTGCCAACATATATATATATATATATATATATATATATATATATATATATATATATATATATATATATATATATTTATATATATATATATATATATATATATATATATATTATAAAGAAGTTAAGATTCTCAGTCTGAACGAAAATGGGGGACACGGGCTCATACGCTGTGAAAACTACGATGTTCAAATGTGAAGTGACTGTTAGTATGTCGTTTTGGATCATATGTTTTCGTCTACCAAACGGCAGTTGTTAGAGATTTGTGTCCTACTTAATCCCCAAGCTTAGACTGCAGTTGTTTTGTTTTTTTGTCTTCATGCCAAGCTCATTTTCCAAATGAAAATATTGCTGAAATTAATTTCACTTGGAAACATATGTAATATGTATTTAATGTATTATCAGTTCTGCTTATAACTTACCTTACGTTAGAGTACGTCAGTAGAAACTTTATGGGGATTCTTGAGTTCTACTCCAGTATCACGCAAACACTTTTCTCACTTCTTTCTTTCGTTTTTTGTATTAGAAAGATCCATTTTTCCCTCTGGAAGGTCTACGTTAGTTTAAGTTAGGTTAGGTTAGGAGCTTGGGCAACGTAAGTTTCATGTTGATTATCCGTGCTTGCTTGATTCTGGAATTTTACCGATTCTTGTATGCGGTTGTCACTTCAAAATTATCACTTTCTTGGTCATACCAAGCTCTTCTTCTTCAATTTCAAATCACTTCAAAGCCAAACAAAGAACGCACACTCACTGCAAATGCTCAAACTTCTGTACGATGCTAGAATAAAATAGATTTAAGGTACACCACAGTTGAGCAAAACTAGTCTAGTTTCGTAAACATCAGCCAGACGATGTCTAGTAAACAAAGGCACAAACGAATAATGTTTGTCATCGATGTCATCGATGACAACTTTTCCATAGAAACGCTAATGATTTTGCATAAGCCCTTGTCCATGATTATTATATTTTAGAATTAATCATTCTAAAACAATCCTAAGTTTTGTGACAGTAGTGTGGACTATCTCGAGAAGTGTGTGTGTGTGTGTGTGTGTGTGTGTGTGTGTGTGTGTGTGTGTGTGTGTGTGTGTGTGTGTGTGTGTGTGTGTGCGTGTGTGTGATTGACCATAGTCTTGGATCACGTGTTGGACTCGTGATCGACAGCTACTTTCCTCCTGGATGAGAGCTCAGAGGAAGAAGAGGAAAAGAAGGAAGAGACAGATAAGGCTGAGAATATAATGTAAAAGAAATGATAGAAAGAGGCGTGGAAGAGGGGAAGAAGAGGAAGAGGAGAAGAGAGGGAGAGGAAGACACTTCGAGGATAAGGACAATGATCCTTTCAACACAAGATTATCTTTAAAGTACCCTTTGCTCGGTACGATTATCGCTCAACGATTATCGTTCATGCCTCAACGATCATCGTTCTCTATGATGATGGTCAAACGATTATATAGAGCTGCAAAGTACGAGGCTGGTGATTCTAAACAAACCTACATCCAACGCGCTTACCCAGATAGGATGCCAGGTAATAGGAAGCGCGTCATCAACGGCTATTGGCTCTGGTAATAGGCGAATAATCGGACCTTAAGTCTAATAAAAATCGTTCAGCATTAGCTAGAATAAACTTTGTAAAGAGCGGCAATAAAGCGAGGAGCGAGTTCACGCGCCCTCCCAAGTATTTTTGTGTATTTGTGTCCAATTGACATTTGGAATTAAATTCGTCTGCTGGGACTCGAACCCTCGCCTAGGCGGCTTGCGTCTTATAAGGATGGCGTGATTGGTAAGGTCTTCGTCTTATAAGACGCAAGCCGCCCAGGCGAGGGTTCGAGTCCCAGCAGACGAGTTTAATTCCTATTTTTATGTATTTATATGAAATCATATTTATCATATATAATCATGTATTATACAGATAATGGGTTAAGGTATCTGATAGAATTATACCTTGCAGGTATGTAACTGCAGATACTTGTTCTTTGAATGATTTGTGTTCCTCCTCCTCTTCCTCCTTTTTCTTCCTCCTCCTCCTCCTCCTTCTCTTCCTCCTCCTCCTTTTCTTCCTCCTCCTCCTTCCCTTTTCTTCCTCCTCCTCCTTCCCTCCTCTTCCTCCTCCTCCTTTTCTTCCTCCTCCTCTTTCTCTTCCTCCTTCTCTTCCTCTTTCTCCTCCTCCTCTTCCACCTCCTTTTTTTGAGCAAATGACTTTACGCCCCTACTTGTATCTCCCTCACGCCTCCCTGGTGGGGTGGTCGCGCCCCCTAGTTTGGAAACCGATGGTTTAACCTCTTTCCCACGAGAACACAATAAAGTTTAATGAAATCGAATAGCGTTAACTAGAAGAACATGTCGAGTATCACTCAGTACATAAGATATTTTTTGAGATGTAATTTACGTGACCAATAAAGAATTTTATTTATTCATTATTTATTTATTTATCTATTTATTTATCTACTCTTCGCGCGGCAAAACGACAAAAATTGTGCATCAGATCTTTGTCGTAACGACACGATGCCTGCCATTTATTTTATATTATTTGTTTGTTATTTGTCCCTTTGTTTGTTATTTGCTTGATTTTTATATATTATTATCTATCTGTCAATTTATTTCTATTTACTATTTACCTGCTTGTTTACTATTTACTTGATTTTAATTCATTATTATTTATCTGTCAATCTATTTTTATTTACTATTTTCCTGCTTGTTTATAATTTACTTGATTTTCATTTATTATCATTTATGTCAATCTATCACTATTTACCTGCTTGTTTATTATTTAACTATACCTATGCATTTATCTATTTTATTTGTTATTATTTATGTTATTATAATTTCTATTTTATTTTTCATTTATTTATCATTATTATATATATTTTTCGCATCCGACCTAGTTATAGACCAAAAGGTCTCCTTTCGACTTGCTCCGCCTTTGTAATTCCTCCTACACGAGTTGCATTCAGGGGAAGAGTCCCTCAAGGGCACAGCAGGGCACGGGTAACGGCTTCGGCCGCAGGCACGTCTCTCCTGCCCCAATTTTTTTTTTTTTTTTTTTTTTTTTTTTTTGTAAATTGGGAGTGAAATGCCACTCCCACGGGCATTGTTTGAGCTGGATTAGAAATAAGTCGAAGTAGCGATGGAGATTATTAAGAAGTTTTAGGACAATATTTCCCAAAATTGTTTTTCAGGCGACCCCCAATATAATCCTCATAATATAACCGCAACCTCACTAATCTATTTGTATATGTGTTAATATATATGACTAGTTATTGACTGTAAAAAATACAGGACAAGTATAGTGAATATATGTGTAAAAAGGTAATGTAAGATTGTCAAAGACAAAGTTAACATCATTGAATTTTATTACTGAATTCATATAATTTTGCAACAACAACAAAAATTTAGCATACAAGATTGCTGACTGTAAAAAGTAGGGGACAATTGTAATGAATATATGTGTAAGAAAGGTTATCAAAGACAAAGTTAACATCATTGAATTTTATTACTGAATTTATATAGTTTTGCACAAAAAAAATTAGTATACAAGATGTCTTGGCAACCCCAGGGTTGGGAAACAGTGTGCTTGGAGAATCAAGGGAAGAAAGAGGAGGAGGAGGAAGAGGAGGAGGAGGAAGAGGAGGAAGAGGAAGAGGAGGAGGAGGAAGAGGAGGAGAAAGAAACGGAGAAGTGGAGGAGAATAAGAGAAGATGACGATGAGGAAGAGGAGGAGGAGGAGGAAGAAGAGGAGGAGGAGGAGGAGGAAGCGGGAAGATGGAGGAGACACGGAGGAGAAGGAAACGGAGAAGTAGAGGAGAATAAGAAAAGATGACGAGGAGAAGAATAGGAAATGGAGGAAAAGAAGAATAAGAGAAGAGGGGAAGAAGGAGATAGGAACAGAGGAGGAGGGTAAGAAGAAAATAGGAGGTGAAAAGAGAGGAAGAAGAAAAAACAGGAAAGGAATAGGAGATGTAAGAAAAGAAGAATAAGAGGAGAATAGAAAATGGGGAGAGAGAGGAAGAGAGGAGACTAGAGAAGGAAGAGGAGGAGTAAAAGGAGGAGAAGGAGGAAGAGAGGAGAACGGGGGGTGAAGGAGAATGAAGAGGAAAAGAAGTCGAAGAGGAGATAAGGGAGAAGGCAGAAAAAATAACTGAGAAGGAAAAGGCAGAGAAGTAGGAAGAGGAGGAGGAGGAGGAAGAGGAGAGGAGGGCGGAATGAAAAGGAAGAAGGGAAGAAGGCGGAGGAGATAGTACAAGGAAATGAGGAGGAAAAGGAGGAGGAGGAGGAGTAGGAGGAAGAGCAGGAGGAGGAAGAAGAAAAAAGAGGAGGAGGAGGAGAATGAGGAGGGGAGGAGGAGGAGGAGGGGAGGATGAGGAGGAGGAAGAAGAGGAGGAGGAGGAAGAGGAGGAGGAACACAAAGGAAGAACAAACAGCAGCAGGCATACTGGCCTATACTTAAGGCTGTTTGTGTTAACTACACTAATCTACAGTGAAGAAACAGGACAGCAAGAAGGAGGAGGAAGAGGAGGAGGAAGAGAAGGAGGAAGAGGAGGAGGGAGGGGGGGAAGGAGGGCGGGAAGAGTCTCAACAAAGCAAGTCGCAGAGATGTCAGTTCGGAACAACAGGAGGAAAACGCCAAAAACGACCGTTACACCAAAAACGACCGTTACACCAAAAAGCGACCGTTATTACTGTTTCGAATCAACTAAAAAAAAAAAAAGCCAAATGAAAAGATAAATAAACAAGCAATTAGATTAATAAATCGATGAATA
>NW_027467734.1:610000-660000 GCF_046742065.1 Oratosquilla oratoria
AGGGTTACTCTTATATTTGCTTCTTAAACACACACACACACACACAAACACACACACACACGCACACACACACACACACACACACGTACACACACAAACGCGCGCGTAGATAGATATCAGGTTTACGGGCAAACATAAAAACGCACACACACAAGCTAAACACTGACAAAGAAACATAAACATGCACTTAGGCGCACGTATGCACGTACATACACACACCCACACACAGACACGTAGACATACATATACACATGCGTGCGTACACACACACACGCATACACAAGGACACACACACACACACACACCAAGCACATACACACACAACAGCACACACACACACACACAACCGCACACACACCAAGCACATACACACACACACACATGCACACGCACATACTGACACACACACAACCCCCATACACATACACACACACACACACACACCAAGCACATACACACACAACAGCACACACACACACAC
Organism: Oratosquilla oratoria; assembly: GCF_046742065.1. Lineage (NCBI taxonomy): Eukaryota > Metazoa > Arthropoda > Malacostraca > Stomatopoda > Squillidae > Oratosquilla > Oratosquilla oratoria. The sequence goes on from NW_027467734.1 coordinate 610,482, forward strand.
CAAGCACATACATACACACACACAAGCACGCACACATACATGCATATGCACATACTGACACAAACACAACCCCCATACACATATATACACACACGCATGCACACACCAAGCACATACACACATACACATACACAAGCACACACACACACACACACACACACCACATACACATACAAATACACACTTACATACACACATACACATACACCCATGCACACACGATGTCATACACACACACACAGGAAAGACGACTTTCTTCCAGAAGAGGGTCGACCATCGGAAATCCTTCTTTCTTTTTCTTTTCTTTTTTCCAGTTGTCATCAACTTAGGCTCCCTCTGCAGTGAGGGCTTTTCGGAAAAGCCTTTCCAGGGACAGCCCTTGACTTGGATTTGTCCCAGTCCTCAGCCCTGGTCTCTCCTGAGCGTTCCTATAGCGAATCGTCTGTCACTGTGTACCACGTCCTGATCATCGAAGACGACAGTGCTCCGGTGAAGTGTGATGAGAGTGAGTGAAGCTGGATGCGCATACTTGTCTTGATCAGACAACTTTTGGTAATCCAGATAGAAATGAATAAAATAAAATAAAATAAAATAAAATAAAATTTAAATAATATAAAAATACACCACTCCTTTTTACTTTATCTAAATGTAAACACACTTGAGGAAGACTCCATCATTCTCTACATGAAACAAAGAGCATCAAAACCCAGCACAAAAAAGGAAAAAAATCCATCCATCACGGAGGTAGTATATGGAAGAAAAGGATTTTGATCATTCCCTTTCGAAGGCCCCTAAGTTGTGCACTCAGAGTTACAGAACTTCACAGTAGAAGGGGAGAAAGAATGAGTGCATTGGATGACTCTTGAAGAAAGTATTTGCACAGACAGGAAGGGATCACATGCCTCTGATCTGCTCAGCCCAATTGAGGAAGGCGAGGGGCGACCAAGCACTTGGAAATAAAGCTGGAGAGAGAGAGAGAGAGAGAGAGAGAGAGAGAGAGAGAGAGAGAGAGAAAGAGAGAGAGAGGTTGAAAGACAAAGAGACAGAGATAGGTAGAAAGAGAGGCAAAGAGGCACCAAGGGATAAAATAGACAAAGAGATGGAGAAGAAGAAAAAGAGACAAAGAGAGGAAGGTTTGAGATACTCGTGTAGAGACAGATATAAAGAGAAATATAAACAGATAAAAAGAGGCATAAGGTAGACATGTAGACAGAGAGAGACAGACAGAGAAAATGAGGTTAGGACAAGAGACAGAAATAGAGGCAGAGAGATCAATGTATTGAGGTACATAGGGACAGAGACAATATATAGAAACAGGAACAGTGAAACAGAGAGACGGGAATAAGACACAAATGAGACAGCAACAAGGATATAGAGAGACATGGAGGTAGAGACAGACAGAGGGAGAGAGACAGATAAACAGAGGCAAATATATAGACAGAGATAGAGACAGGAAAGTGGAAAGTAAGAGAGGGAGATATTGAGAGACAGATAAACAGGTAGATAGACAGGGAGAGAGAGAGAGACCTAAGCAAAAATGACAGACACAGAAAGGCACAGAGACGGGACGACAGAGATGCAAAGATAGACAGAGAGACAGAGGTAGAGAGACAGTCAGGTAGACTGTGGCAGTGGAAGACAAATACTTAGAGTAGACAGACAGATACAGAGACTGAGACATAGAAAACGGAGGGAAATGTCGTCGTATGCAGACATATTCATGAGACCATAAGAATGGAGGAGAGTGCAAGAGACCATAAGGCCTACACTAGGCAGTTCCATGTCCGTTACTACCTGTCATCCCCATCCATAAAGTTATCTCATTCTCTCTTAAAACAAGCAATAGATTCAGCGTTCACTACATGGTTTCTTCTATTCCGTTCAACCAGTTGTAAACCTTTACCTTGGGGTCTTGTTGTTCTGGGGAGAGTGTTTTTGATTAAGAAGATAAAACTACGAGACGTTAATTAGAAGGATGGTAGGAGGAAAAGTTAAATATAAATACAATTCCGGCCGATAGGTAAGAAACGGTAATATTAAAATGGCGTCTATGAAACTTGCTAAAATCATCTATCTGCAGTATATCAGCAACACGTTATTTGATCTAATTGGACACCATTTGAAGCATTGTAGAACGACCCGCTAGCATGCTACTTGCATTTTGATACTTCGTTAGATTAAAAACTTTAGTTAATTTTTTTTTCTCCAAATTTCCAAATGTCAAATTACTTTTGCGTCATATTTTGAAAATCTTGGTGATCTAAATTTATTTGCTGCTCGAGTCTCTCATTTATCTAACTTATTCATTTATCTATTTATATATTTATTCATTTATTAACTCCTATTCATTTATCTATTTATATAATTTATTCATTTATCAACTCCTTTTTTTATCTATTCTAATTTATTGTTCATGTTCCTTGGAATGAAAACTATTTCACGAAGATTCCATTTGAAAGAAAATTTCTTGAAGAACACGAACAAAAGGTTCACTAAAGATGGCGTGACCGCTGCAATCGAGATCACCACCTTTGCCCTAGGTGCACGGTGGCCAGGACACGTTGCAGTCACTAGTGACCGTTAGGAATCGAACTCGAGCCTACGTGTGTCGCCCGAATGTAGACGGTTTCCAAGAACAGCAACCTACATGGTTATGTTCACGTCTAAGAACCTGTTCACACTAGCGGTCTGTCCCGCGCGGAAACCGCGACGGTGGCATATCGTCAAGGGAAAAATGCGTAGTGTGAACGCCTCCATTGACTTACGTTGTAATTGAACTGCCGCGGCTGGAAGTGCTAGTGTGAATGGTGTAATGAATCTTATTGGATCCACTAGTTAGGGGACCAGTTAGGCGTCGTGTAAGCTTTGTAGTTAAACCATGAGAACATAAGAATGGAGGAGACTGCAAGAGACTATAAGGCCTACACTAGGCAGTTCTATTCCCCTTACCACCTACTATTCCCATCCATAAAGTTATCTCATCATCTCTTAAAACCTAATAGTTACCAAGTTTATTCCATTCATTAACTACTCTGTTGGTAAACCAGTTTTTTTTCCTATTTCCTTCTTAAATCTAAATTCATCCAATTTAATCCCAAGACCACGAGTCCTACTTCTCTTGTCTTAATCTGTTGGCAAGGTCAACATCTTTGATAAAGCTCTGGTCCAGCGTTTCTCAGCCAGGGTTCCCCGGAACACTAAGGTTCCACAAAAGGTCCCTAAGGGTTCCGCGAGAACAAGTGAGATAAGCTAATGCATTTTTTTTTTATCTTATTTAATTTCATATACGTAATATAATTAAATACGCACGACATATTCTTGGTTATTGTAATAATGTAATATAGACATCATCCTATCTAACCTATTAATACGATGAAAATAAAATGAGAAAGATATGTTTTTTTTTTTTTTTTGCGCAGGGGTTCCTTGAGACATGCAATCTATTCTAAAGGTTACGCAAAGGTAAAAAGGTTGAGAAACGCTGCTCTAGTCATTCAGGTTACTCTTCATAAAGTGAATCTGCAAGTGCATGACCTCCAAGCCTTACCGTCTGTGAGACGACTGAAGGCGAGAAAACCAAAACGTCTCACTGGGAGAGGTCTCCCTTGATTTACAGCACTCTGTTCAAAAATAGGATACAAGTGCTAAAAGACTAATATATATATATATATATATATATATATATATATATATATATATATATATATATATATATATATATATATATATATATATATATATATATATATATATATATATACTCTTCGTGTAAATGGGCAGGAGATTCTCTCTCAAGCATATTTCATTGAATGAAATGGCATGCTTGTTGTGACAAAGCTTTTTGTCAATCTTCTCTCTCTTTCGTAAGGCAAAGTCTCCTTATGAAAGAGAGAGAAGATTGACAAAATGCTTTGTCACAACAAGCTTGCCATTTCATTCAATGATATATATATATATTTATATATATATATATATATATATATATATATATATATATATATATATATATGTGCAGGAAAAACACTGGAAGCGTATGTTCTTGAAAATGCAAGGTTGACCACGAAGAAAAACTATTAAAGCAGAGCGCTTTTGTGTATTCACATCTTCACCGCAAATACACACACTGAAGATGTGAATACACGAAAGCGCTCTGCTTTAATAGTTTTTCTTCGTGGTCAACCCCCTTATATGCAAGGGGGGACAGAGAGGGGGGGTCGCCGATTAAATGAAGCGGCCTTGCTGTGTCTTGCGACACTGCTTCTGACCCAGGGCGGTGGGCAGGGTGCAGGGATGACCCGTCATCCAGGAGGTGATCAGATGAGAGGGAGGGTGGGAGGGGTGTGGAGTGTATTTAGGGATGAAATGGGTGGGAGTGTTTTTATGCCTTTCCCTTTTTGGCTACCTCCCTTGGAAGGGGGAAAAAGCCTTGGTATATGTATGTATATATACACATGTATATATAATATGTATATATATATATACATGTATATAATATATATATATACACATGTATATAATATATATATATACACATGTATATATAATATATATATATACATGTATATATTATATATATGTACATACACATATATATATATATATACACTCCTGTTAGGCATCGCCGCCTGTCAGTATGAGACTCCCAACTTCCTCTTATCTTGGCTCCTCCTGCATGAAAGTCATCCCTGCATCTCGCCTACTACCCTGGGTCAGAAGCAATGCAGCAAGACACAGCACACCCACAGCAAGGCCACTTCCTTTAATCAGTGAAACCCCCCTCCATCCCCTCATGCTGAAAAAAAGATGGGGAGAAATCCCTTCGGGCTGCACCAAAATATTCATACATACTCCCTCCCCACCCACTCCCAAGCATCACATCATCCACACAACCATTCTCCACTCAACCCTGTCTTCTCCCTTAACAGACATTCCCCTCTTTCACAATGCCCCTTTTACCCCAACCATCCATCTCATCCATGGTCGCCTCCTCATGTTCACTCCTTCCACACCACTTTCACTAATTTTTCTTCACTCATTCTTTCCATGAATCCAAACCATCCCAATACTCTTTCATCAATCGTATCTCCCAATTCCTTTTCTAACCCCGTTCTTCTCTTCACCTCGATTCTCACTCAACCCAGCCTAGTAACCCCTACCATACTTCTCAGGCATTGTATCTCAAACACATTTAAACCTTTCCTCTCCTTTTTACCATGTTTCTGCCCCATACAGTGCTGTTGGTACAATCACTCCATACAATCTCCTCTTTGCATCCATTCCCAAATGTCTATTTCTCATTACACTTTTTAATCCCCCAAGACATTTACTTATTTCTTGCAATCTACATTCTACCTCCACCTCCATCCCTCCCTTTCCCACCACATTTGCTTCCAGGTATCTAAAGTTACCCATTTCCTCCAGTCTCTCTCCCTTAATACTAACTTCCAAATTGTTGCCATCCTCCCCTTGTGCATCTCATCACCTTTTACCTACATTTATCTTCAACTTCCTTCTTTTGCACACCTTCCCAAACTCTGGCACTAACTTCTGATCCTACTACAAGTACAGTGTCGTCAGCAAACAACAACTGGCTTATCTTCCATTTTTTTTTATTCATTTGCTTTAACTATCTCCAATCCCCAGTCCATTACCCCAGCATTTACCTCTAGCACCACCGTCGCCGAAGGGATTTCTCCCCGTCTTCTCCTTTATGCATGGGGGGACGGAGAGGGGGGGTCGCCGATTTAATGAAGTGGCCTTGCTGTGGATGTGCTGTGTCTTGCGACACTGCTTCTGACCCAGAGCAGTGGGACAGGGTGCAGGGATGACCCATCATCCAGGAGGTGCTAAGATGAGAGGGGCGGTGGAGGGGTGTGGAGTGTATTCAGGGATGGAATGGGTGGGAATGATTTTATGCCTTTTCCTTTTTGGCTACCTCCTTTGAAAGGAAAAAAGCCTTGGTATATGTATGTATGTATGTACCACCCCATCCATGTTATGCTCCTTATCACAAGTGATAAATGATGAGTGTGATATTTGTAGCCCAGCCACGTTCACACTTGTTTTGTGTGCTATTATACATCACTCCCACAATGAAAATCAAATTTCTCTAACATATGAACAGAGGTCCCCTATCATACATGCTAAGGCCCAGAAAATATCAATCTGCCACTGATGACATGACTGTACACTATTGATTTATACCAAGGACAAATGTATTTGTCTTGATTAGTTTCTGTGTATGTCTACAATACTCATCATACTTTGTTTATCCTTCAATATTCACTACAGTTACACTGCAAAACATACAGACCAAAAAGCTTTTTTTTTTTTTTTTATATCAGGGAAGTAGTAAAAGAAATTGCATTTTTCTATTCTTTGTGCAGTTACTGTAAAAGTCAAACAAATTCAATTTGTTCATGAATAGCCCCAACTCAAACTGTCGAACTGAAACTTCTTCGTTAATGGAACTGTTATGAGTGGATAAGAAAACACTTGGAAATTGATGTGAAATATATTTATCTATATATGTGATGATATCATTTTTCCTACATGCAGGATATCTCATAGCATAAATTTTATACTGTTTGATATATTGGAATATTCTATCAATAAATCATTCTAAGCAAATATAAAATACCAGTCTTCCAGCATGTGGGCGTTTGTGGCTGTCATGAAACTCGTTTGACTTCAAGATATCTGCAACTAAAAAGAAATTCATATGAAAAAAAGTCTTTCCATATAAAATTTCACCCCTTGACAATGGTAAAACCTTTCACAAATTTCAATCAGGCTAATGCTAGATGACTTCATTAAATCAAGAGGTCATACTCAGGACAAATTAGGGTCTTGATCAATAGCCACTGGAGTAGCAATAGAATGAACCCATTTGCTGTGATAGCACATTACACATTTCATTCTAGCTAATACCAAATCATATCACTCAACTTAAGTAATGTTATCATCGGAACCAAAGTTGGTCCCATGCAAGACAGAATGACATCATGTCTTCTACTGACATGCACACTAAAACTTCAGATTATGGTAAGGTGGCCAAGTCTTCCCCACCTTGACTCCCCAGTAGATGCTGGTATTTATTCATACCCAAGATGACTGGTGGTAGAAACCTGGGCATAAACCTACGACTATGCAACGTAATGCCAGTGCTCCACTACCGAGCCAAGCCACCCACAGTGTTATCAGAGCAAAAGGTTTAAGATCATCTTGATTATCCCTTACACCACAGTGACACATTCTACAGCTTTTATGTTATCTGTCAGGTTATTATTTTTTTCTTTTTACTCAGCTTAGGAACATTACCATAGTGATAGGGTTAGTATGTTTCATACTAGTTTTATGCTACTTACGTAAGCATCTTGTATAGTTCCATTTTACTAAGGAAAAGGGGACAAATAGAACTGTAATAGTTTTAGAGAGATTAATCTGTTGAATGTAATTGGGAAGGCATATGGGAAGGTGTTAAATAAAGGGATTAAGAAGTAAATAGGAGTAATTGGGAAGAAACAGGGTGGGTAAAGGTAGAAAAAAAAAGTCAAATTTCTATAGTAAGGCAGATATGTGGGTAAATTTTGGGAAAAGTATTTTTTGGGCTTTTATGGATCTGGACAAGGTTTATGACAGGGTCAACAGGAAGACATTGTGGGAGGTGTTGCAGATGAATGAAACAGTGGAAAAAGCTGTTAATGGCAGTCAAACGTTTTTATGCAAGTAGTAGAGTTTGTAAATAAAGCAGCTGGCCCTGCTGTGGATGTACTGTGTCTTGCTGCACTGCTCATGACCTGGGCAGTGGGCAAGAGACAGGGATGACCCTTCATCCAAGAGGAGCTAAGATGAGAGGGAAACAAATGGGTGATGGAATGGAGTGGAATGGGGGGGTGCATGCCTTGGTAGGGGGAAATATGAGTAGGCCTTTGGTATATAGACAAATAGTAGTACTTGTGTTTAGGTTTGAAGTGATGAGAGTGAATGGTCTGAAGTGAAGGTGTGACTGCCAAGATTGTGTAATGTCACTATAGTTGTTCAACATGTACATGGATGGGGTCATACATACATACATATACCAACAGTTTGTTCCCCCTTACAAGGGAGGTATCCAAAGTCAAATGCAATCCACTCCAACTCACTTTATCCTCACGTACTCCACTCCTATTCACCAACCCTCCCTCCCTCCCTCCCTCCCTCTTTTCTTGGATGGGGTGATAAAGGAGGTAAATGCAAGGGTGATGGCATGGGAGATGACTGGTGAGAGTGGCGGGAGGTGAGCCAATTCCTCTTTGCAACACTTGTGGCTGGGTCAGAGGAGGGTCTAAGGCTGTTAGTGATCGAGTTCAGGTGGGTATGTGAGAGGAAAAAGTTGAAAGTAAATGAAGGTAAAAACAAGATGACGAGATATACAAGGGATGAGGGTGACAGTGAGCTGAATGTACATCTTAAAGGAGGAAAGCTAAAGGAATTGAATATTTTTGCTGAATGTACATCTTAAAGGAGGAAAGCTAAAGGAATTGAATATTTTTTAAGTATACAGAGTCACATGTAGCAGGAAATGGAGGAATAGAGGTGGAGGTAAACTGTAGAGGGAATGGAAAGTGTCATGAGGAACAGGCACAAACAGAAGACTATATGAAAGAGTGATTGCGCCTACAACACTGCATGGGGCACAGACTTGGAATGTAAGGGAAGCAGAGAAAAGAAATTTAATTGTATTTACCTGAGATAAAGTATTTGAGAAGCATAATGGAGGTTATGAGGATGAAATGAGTGAGAAATGGAGGTGGAGAGGGAGCTGGCAGATAGATTAATCAAATAATACCACCTGTACCATACAATACATCCACACAAAAACATGTCCACACTCAATCACAAAAGATATCCTGCAAGACTGGCCACCAAACTTTCTACTCTGTGAGACCCCCACCAGACATCAACATGGATACATACATATACCAAAGGCTTTTTCCCCCTTACAAGGGAGGTAGCCAAAAAACAAAGGCATAAAAATCATTCCCACCCATTCCATACACTCCACTCCACCTCCACCCTCTACCTTCCCTCTTATCTTGGCATCTCCTGGATGACAGGTCATCCCTGTATCTTGTCCACTGCCCTGGGTCAGATGCAGTGTTGCAAGACACAGCACATCCACAGCAAGGCCACTTCATCAAATCAGCAACCCCGTTCTCCGTCCCCTCATCCAGGAAAGGAGAAGAGAGGGAGAAATCCCTTTGGGCTGCTATACCTGGGTAATATATTATTTCATCCTTGAAAGACTTACGGGTCTGTCCAGTGGCCACTGACAGTTTGCTGGGAGAAGCAGGTCTTCTACAAGCGAGACCTGGGGCAATGGATTGACCGATTGACTACCCCATCCTTATCTATTATTCTATCAATATACCAAGGGTTTTTTATTCCTTTAAGTGGGAGGTAGCCAAGTCAAAAGGCAAGTACCCACTACCACCCATTCCACTCCCATCCACCACCCTTTCCTCCCTCTCATCTCAGCTCCTCATGGATGATGGGTCATCCTTGTATCCTGCCCATTGTCCCGAGCCAGAGGCAATGCAGCAAGACAACACATCCACAGTAAGGCTGCTTCACTTACTCAGCGACCCTGCCTCTCTGTCCCCTCACGTGGGAAAAGAGAAGAGAGGGAGAAAGGGAGAAATCCTTTTGGGCCGCATCAAAATATCACTCACACATGATTACTCCCTACTCATGCCCCTATCCTTGCATTACAGTATCATCTATACACAGCCATTCTCCACTTACCTCTATCTCCTGTCTTCTCCCTTCCTTGCTCAACAGACATTCCTCTCTTGCTCAAAGCCCTTTTCACCCTATCCATCCTTCTCGTCCTTGGTCGTCCCCTCAAGTTCACTCCATCCACCTCTGCCTTCCACACTTCATTTACTAATCTTTCTTCACTCATTCTTTCCACTTGTCCAAACCATCCCAATACTCTTTCATCAACCCTATCTGCCATCTCCCTTTCCACCCCTACTCTCCTCATCACCTCCTCATTTCTCACTTTATCCAACCCTGTAACCCCTACCATACTTCTCAGACATTTCATCTCAAAAACATTTAAACTTTTCTTCTCTGTCTCTTTTAAATTCCAAGTCTCTGTCCCCATACAGTGTTGTCGGCACAATCGCCCCTTCATATAATCTCCTCTTTGCATCCATTCCCAAATGCCTATTTCTCATCCACCATCCGTGTTTCCCTCTCATCTTAGCTTCTCATGGATGAAGGGTCATCCCTGTCTCTTGCCCACTGCCTTGGTCTGATGCAATGCAACAAGACACAGCACATCCATAGCAAGGCTCTTTCATAAATACGGCAAAGGAAAAATGGACTGGAAGTGAAGCATTTGTAGACCCAAGTGGGTATATAAACTCTGCACGATCCAGTATGCTCATTCCTTTGAGAAAGTCAATAGACGAAACGTCAGGAATAGATGCTTCACTTCCAGTCCACGTTTCCTTTGCTGTGTTTATGTAATTTGTTCACATGGATTTCCAAGGCTGCTTCACTTGATAGGCAACCTCCACCCCATTCTCCATCCTCTCATGCAGAAATTAGAAATGGTGCAGATTGGGAAAAAAAAAAAAAAAAAGTTTTGTATCACTTTGTATCACTTATCCTGCTTGTAGCATGATCAGAGGATGGATTAAGGAAGCTCATAGCAGAGTTTGGGAAGGTGTGTGATGGAAGGAAGTTGAAGATAAATGTAGGTTAAAATAAGGGGAGAGGATGGCAGCAAATTGGAAGTGAGTATTAATGGAGAAAGACTAGAGGAAATAGCTTAAAAACTTGAGGGCAAATGTGGTGGGAAAGGGAGGAGTGGAGGTGGAGGTAGAATGTAGATTATGAGAAGCAAGTAAATGCCTTGGGGATTAAAAAGTGTAATAAGAAATAGACATTTGGGAATGGATGCTAGGAGGAGATTGTATGAAGAGGTGATTGTGCCAACAGCACTGTATGGGGCAGAGACATGGGACATAGGAGAGGAAGAATTTAAATGTGTTCAAGATGAAATAAGTATGGTAGGGGTTACTAGGATGAACAGAGTGAGAAATGAGGTGAGGAGGAGAGTGAGGGTGGAGAGGGAGTTGGGAGATAGGGTTGTTGAAAGAGTATTGGGATGGTTTGGACACATGTAAAGAATGAATAAATGAAGATTAGTAAAAAGAGGTGCAGAAGGCAGAGGTGGAGGAAATGAACAAGATGGGGTGACCAAGGATAAGGTGGATGGATGGGGTAAAAGGGGTATTGGGGAAGGAAGGGAGAAGACAGAAGATAGGGGTGATTGGAGAATGGTTGTGTATGGGTGATGCTGTGATGCTTGGAAGGGAGTGGGTGGAAGATAGGTGTGGGGAGTGAGGGAGTATGTGTAAATGATATTTTGATAAAGCCCGAAAGGATTTCTCCCCAACTTCTTTTTCTCTGTATGAGGGAACAGAAAGGGGGGGTCGCTAATTAAAAGAAGCATGGATGCACTGTGTCTTACTGCATTGCTTCTGACCCAAGGCAGTGGGTGAGATGCAAGGATGACCTGTCATCCAGGAGGAGCCAAGAAAAGAGGGAGGGAGGGATGGTGAATAGGAGTGGAGTACGTGGGGATGAAATGGGTGGGAGTGGATTTATGACTTTGACTTTAGCTACCTCCCTTGTAAAGGGGAAAAAGCCCTTGGTATATGTATGTATCTATCGCTTATAAACAAACCTGTATGAATTATTCAATTTTATATTTTCTTTATTCACTGCAATCAAGCCTACACAGTTCGTAACTTTCTATCAAATCCTTGCAAGGTCTATATGGTTTTGTGAACAGTGTATGTTATAGAATTCCAAAACGAGTTATGATGGGTAGAATGCCTGGAAGAAGACCCAGAGGGAGACCTCGAATGAGATGGATGGATGGTGTGGATGCGGAGATGGACAGAAGAGGAAAAAATAAAGCAATCCCTGGATGGAAGCAGCACAGGACCGAAGGACATGGAGAGGGTTACTGTTGACGGACCAGAATCTACATGAGGTTCAAGATCCAGCAGAGTGAAGTGAAGTGAAGTATGTTATGGGTTGGAGACTGGGTGGAAGACCACAAAATATGCTTACCTTTGAAAAGACGGCCCACATTAGAAATATTCCACATCATATTGAACCAAAGCTCTCTTGTCTTTGTGAGAGCCTTTCTGCGAGTGACTGGCAGCTGTTGAAGAAAAACAAAAAAACATACAGTTTACAAACATCAAAATGACTGCAATCCTGTCATTCAATATACAAATTATAGATAATACATATTCTAAAAACAACCAAAGCCTAGTCTCTCACAGACCATATTTTGTAAAGTTTACATGAGATGAGATACAGCAGTTGCATTGAATTTTCAATAGTTGCCATGTTTCACTGACTGAATGTAAGAACATAAGAATGAGGAAGACTGCAAGAGACCATAAGGCCTACATTAGGCAGATAAATGACTGGAAGTCTGAAACCCTACAGCAGCTGTTAATGGTCCTTAGACTCTCCCATAGATCTCTTGGAAGAAACCTTAAACTGATGTCTGGATTGTATTAGTGTGGGATTGTTTATGTCACTAACTGAAATTAGTATAAAGATGGAAGACAGTCACTGGTTTTTACTTCTCCTCATCTTTCATAAAAGGTGAAAGAAATACAATGTTAAAAATATATATATATATATATATATATATATATATATATATATATATATATATATATATATATATATATATATATATATATATATATATATATATATACATATATATATTGCAGAAAACCACTGGGAGATAAGAAACTTAGTCTAAACGTTTTTGTCTATTTATGGCATCTTCAGGGAATGTGTATTCCATGAAGATGTCTTAAATAGACGAAAACATTTGGACTAAGTTTCTTAAACTTCCCAGTCTTTTTTCTGCAAATTATTTTCATGTGTTCTTGTGAATTACTGTAAAAAAGAGGGAGGGTGGAGGGAAGTGGAGTGTATTTAGGGATGGAATGGGTGGGAATGGTTTTTATGCCTTTTTCTTTTTGGCTACCTCCCTTGTAAGAGAAAAAAGCCTTGGTATATGTATGTATGTATGTGTGTGTGTGTGTATATATATATATATATATATATATATATATATATATATATATATATATATATATATATATATATATATAAATATATATATATATATATATATATATATATATATCAATGCTCATTGGCTGAGTGGGTTAGAGTATTACTACTTGCAGCAGAGGTTGAGGTGACAACAGTTTGAACCCTGCCACCAGCAAACTGGACCAGGGGCATGGTACATTAAATTTCATGCAATGACATTCTCTGTAAAGGGCACTGTCCTAGCCTCCTGACAGGGGGCCAGGTTTCATAATGTTAAACTAAACCATATATATGGATTTTTTTTGGTATGGTGAATGTTTCTACTGTGTTGACCATGAGTGATTGTCTAATTTCTTTTCTTATGTTGGTATACTTTTATGCATACATGCTCTGACTCCACCTTTGTATTGTATTATATTTTGCCCATCTTTCCAGACAGTTTCATGGCAATAGACCATGCCTTTCTGGTTTGATTTGGCCCTGATCAGAGAAACGCCCATGCAAAGAAACAAATTTGACAAAAAAACAATACTTCCGATGGAGTTATCATTAGCCACAGTAAAATGTGTAAAGTGAATGTCACCCTAGAGAAGGCATAAATGAAGGAAATCTTAACTTCTCTTCTCAAAAAGAAAAGTGTTCCTTGAACTGAATTGGAACTGCATGACCTCCCTGGTCCGTGTGCAATACCTCTTACTCTGAATCCCATATTTCCACTCCATTCCATCACTGACTAAATAAAACCACCTCCTAATCTGAACAGTGGGTTACAGTTCCAATGAGATTTGAATAATCATAGTTCAGTATCAGGCTGTTCTAGAGTGCACAGTTTACAAGCCAAGTCTATTTGGATGGATGTTGCAACAGTAATGAAAAGATTTACATTCCTGGAAGCTCACTGCTCAAGCAGGTTAGGGGATTGTTACTTGTGGCAAAGATAGAGGGGATTACGGTTCAAATCCTGCCACCAGCAAAGTTAAACTAAGGGCATGGCTCATTGAATTCATGCTATAAAGTCCTCTGTAAGAGGCACTGTCCTCGCCTCCCGATAGGGGTGAGTTTGTGGCATTAAACCATATCATCACATTCCTGTGTTAATGGGTTATGCTTTGTTTTTTGGCTACCTCCCTTGTAAGGGGGAAAAAGCCTTTGGAATATGTATGTATCACATTCCTGGATAGGCACTGAAATATTATCACATTTCCACTAGAAATCCGAAACTTACCTATTGTGGACCAAGTAGCAGAAGAAGAGGCATCATTGATCGGATCTATAACTGGCTGTCTCCTGGCCAAGGTCACCTTGAGTTGTATGCCCGACACCATGCTGCCGTTCATCTGTACAAATACACGCAACCAGTATTATAATCCTTTAGCTCTTTTCTCTAACCACCTATTTGAATTACTGAATACATGTTGAACTGAAACACATTACCAAGGTAAGTTCATTCAAGAAAGGGGAATAAAGCCTATACCAGTACCCAATTTTCTCTATTTATCCTGTATTTTCATTCATGCATTCCATTATTTATGTTTTAGAGTGAAGAAAGACTAGTAAAAGAGGTATGGAAGGCAGATGTGGAGGGAGTGAACATGAGGGGACATCCTAGGATAAGGTGGATGGATGGGGTGAAGGGGGCTTTAGGGAAGAGGGGAATGTCTGTTGAGGAAGGACGGGAGAGGACAAAAGACAGGAGTGAATGGAGAATGGTTGTATATGGATGATGTTGTGATGCATGAGGTGGAATGGGTGGGGGGATGGGGGATGAGGTAGTATGTGTGAGCAAAATTTGACGCAGCCCAAAGGGATTTCTCCCCGTCTTCTCCTTTTATGCATGGAGGGACGGAGAGGGGGGGTCGCCGATTTAATGAAGCGGCCTTGCTGTGGATGTGCTGTGTCTTGCGACACTGCTTCTGACCCAGGGCAGTGGACAAGGTGCAGGGATGACCTGTCATCCAGGAGGTGCTAAGATAAGAGGGAGGGTGGAGGGGGTGTGGAGTGTATTTAGGGATGGAATGGGTGGGAATGATTTTATACCTTTTCCTTTTTGGCTACCTCCCTTGTAAGGGGGAAAAAGCCTTGGTATATGTATGTATGTATGTTTATCAATTATCTATTTGATTCACCTATTATTTTTGTCTACTTGTTGTGGATGTGCTGTGCCTTGCGACACTGCCTCTGACCCAGGGCAGTGGACAAGGTGCAGGGATGACCTTGGTATATGTATGTATTTAATTTCATATACATAATTAAACACACACGACATATTCTTGGTTATTGTAATAATGTAACATAGACATCATCCTATCTAACCTACTATTACAATGAAAATAAAATTAGAAATATATGGTATATATTTTTTCTTTTTTTTTGTGCAGGGCTCCTTGAGACATGCAATTTATTCTAAAGGTTACACAAGGGTAAAAAGGTGGAGAAACGCTGACATAGACAGATTAATCTATTAATCTATCTGAGAGCTGACCTACACAAGACACATAAGGAAGAAATACTGAGTTGCTGTCTACGGAATGTTAATGTGGAGAATTGTGGGCCAATCTGATGGTCATTGGCAAAGACTTGGGAGCTGTGGGTCTCCTACAAGAGTGACTGACAGCAAAAGATTGACAATGTGGTGTTGAGTTATGATTTTGGAGAAGGGAGGTTGTGTGTGAAAAGGTTGAACAATTTTGGAATTTTGGCGATAGTATGGATATTTGTAAAACACTATTTTACAATCTAATAGTCTTAGATGCTGCCATGAGATTGCATTTTCTACTGTTAGAAAGTATATGAACCACATTTTGTCACTCTTGTGTATATCTGCCCTTTTTTTTATTTTTCAGCGAAAGGTGAGGCAACAATTATCATTATAGTTGTTCAACAGCATGAAGAAACAGCATGAAGAGACATAGAGGGGGGGTCATTGACTAAATGAAGTGACCTTGCTGTGGATGTACTGTATCTTACTACACTGCTTCTGACCCAGGGCAATGGGCAGAATACAGAGATGATCTGTCATCCATGAGAAGCTAAGAGGAGAGGAAGGAAAGGGTGGTGGATGGGAGTGGGTATGTGTCTTTTGACATAGCTACCTCCTTTGCAAAGGTGGAAAAGCCCTTGGCATATAGATAGAGAGAGACTAAACAGCATTACTCTGTACATGCACACTCGGAAAACATACTTCAGAAATCTTACCTCAGCAATGGCCTTCTCTGCTCCTTCTACTTTGTCAAAGGTCACAAACCCACAACTGAAATGAAATGTAAAAATATTAAAAACCTATCTTATCCAAAGATCATTAACACATTTCCATACTGAAACGGGAAACTAACAAGTACCACTTCATGACTAATTCACTGTGGTGTTGCTTCAGAAAATGTTGGAATGATTTTAATATTGTATTACAAACAGAAGGTGCTAAGATAAGAGGGAGGGTGGAGGGTTGTGGAGTGTATTCAGGGATGGAATGGGTGGGAATGATTTTATGCCTTTTTCTTTTTGGCTACCCCCCTTGTAAGGGGAAAAAGCCTTGGTATATGTATGTATGTATGTATGTATGTATTACAAACACAGAAATACATATGTGCATGTGTGTGTGTGTGTGTATATATATATGTATACATGTATGTATATATATATATATATATAATATATATATATATATATATATATATATATATATATATATATATATATCTGTATATATATATATACATATATATGTACACTTGTGTATATGGAAATAAACTCTCCTACTGGGATTTGAACCCTCGCCTGAGCGGCTTGCTTCTTATAAGACAAAAACTGTACTATCACATCACAAAAACAATATATATATATATATATATATATATAAATAAATAAATGGAATAAATCACTAGCTGCAAAGATGTCTTTCAAATAATCAAATCCAGCAGTTAAATTGCCTCAAACCCGGGACTTCATGATTAGGAGTTCGGTCTGTTACTGTCGTGCCACACAAAGGATTAGAACTTGCTACATACTTTAGATTAGGAAGCAATGCCAATCAAAACTGCAGTCCACACACCTCAGAAATTTCACCGAATCCCCAACCCATCAGTACATATGGTAGCATTTGAATGATATTTCTACTTGCTTTGTTGTTGTAAGCATCATGGAAGAAATTACTAGTTGCAGAGATGTCTTTCAAATAATCAAATCTATCAGCAGCAGTGCCAACAGCACTGTATGGGGCAGAAACGTGGAACATAAGAGAAGAAGAGAGAAGGAGTTTGAATGTGTTTGAGATGAGGTGTCTGAGAAGTATGGTGGGGGTTACTAGGCTAGATAGAGTGAGAAATGAGGAGGTGAGGAGGAGAACAGGGGTGAAAAAGGATTTGGGAGAGAGGGTTGATGAAAGAATATTAGGATGGTTTGGACACATGGAAAGAATGAGTGAAGAAAGACTAGTAAAAGAGGTATGGAAGGCAGATGTGGAGGGAGTGAACATGAGGGGACGTCCTAGGATGAGGTGGATGGATGGGGTGAAGGGGGCTTTGGGGAAGAGGGGAATGTCTGTTGAGGAAGGAAGGGAGAGGACGGAAGACAGAGGTGAGTGGAGAATGGTTGTATATGGATGATGTTGTGACTGCATGAGGAGAAATGGGCGGGGGGGTGGGGGGGTGGGGTAGTATGTGTGAGTAAATTTTGACGCAGCCCGAAGGGATTTCTCCCCGTCCTCTCCTTATATGCAAAGGGGGACGGAGAGGGGGGGGTCGCCGATTAAATGAAGCGGCCTTGCTGTGGATGTACTGTGTCTTGCGACACTGCTTCTGACCCAGGGCGGTGGGCAGGGTTCAGGGATGACCCGTCATCCAGGAGGTGCTCAGATGAGAGGAAGGGTGGGAGGGGTGTGGAGTGTATTTAGGGATGAAATGGGTGGGAGTGTTTTTATGCCTTTCCCTTTGTGGCTACCTCCCTTGGAAGGGGGAAAAAGCCTTGGTATATGTATGTATGTATATGTATGTATCAGCAGCAGTCACAGCACCTTGAACCAGGGACCTCACAAATAGGAGACCAGTGTGCTACTATCTTCCGTGCTACATATTACAGTCAAACAGGAATTTCAGTCATTGAAGCAATGGATTTTATTACTAACGGACAAATTCTGAACGTGGCATGTGGCGACCACAACAGCAGCAGAGTGAAGAAGAGACACCAACAAAAATGACAAAATCATCACTTCTTTGTAATTCTGGGGACATTGTTACAATACCTGGATGCTACTTTTAACAAAGAAGCTCAACCCTTGTGTGAACAAGTGAAGTGTCTTTGAGAGATTGTCATTAAGGAGCTGTATCACGACAGAAAACAGCCGACATTGGGTTAATTTTTCAAACTTGTCAGACCATAACAGACACACCAACAATAGCAATACCTTCACATATTCCATCAACTTTGCCTGACACTACTATATATTCAACAGAGCTTGCAAACTCCACTGATTCTGAAAATTTCTTCTGAGTCCCAAATAAATTCAGAGCAAAAAATAATATTTTTCCAAAAATACAAACCAGGTGATGATGGACATAAAAAAAAAAAAAAAATGAGATTCCTATCTACCATATTCACCTTCACCTTAGCTCCTTGTGAATGATGGGTCATCTCTTATCTCCCACCTACTACCCAGGTCAGAAGCAATGCAGAAAGACTGCATGATAAATATAAACATTAAAAAAAGAAGGAACCTGATGTCATGTAATATAGATTTCTTCAATGTCTTTCTCTGATAATGTAAAAGCTTTTTATCATAAAATCCCTATCCTAATATCCCAAATAACCTTGCATACAGACCACAACAACAAACACAATGTTGGTATTACAATATATAATAATTTGTTTTATTAGTTTTGAACTACAAAAATGTTTACAGTCAAAACTGACAACATAAAATCTTATCATCTATCACATAATAATTATATCAATAGTTTATATCACCAGTTTTGAACTCCAAAGAAAGTTTACAAGTAGTCAAAACTGATAACATATAATCTTATCATCCATCACATAATAATTATATCCATAATAAACACGACCTTGCCGTGGACGTATTGTCCTGTTGCATGGCATCTGACCCAGGCAATAAACAATGAGCAGGAGACAGGGATCCTTTATCCACAAGGAGCTAAGACGAGAGGTTGTTGTTGTTGTTGTCGTTCCCTAGACTGTCTGTCCGAGCAGTCCCGTCTCCCCAAGGAATGCCATAGCCGAAACTGGGTTTTCCCACATATCCTTTATAGAGTGTATGTTGTGTTGTTTGCGTGCGTGATTGTGTATAATGCAGTCTTCCATTATGTGTTGTATGGTATGGGGTGAAGTGTTACATCCTGGGCAGCTGTTCACAACGCGGTCATCCAGCCTCTTCTGGTAGCTTAGAAGTGCTGGGTGGTGACCACACCGCAGTCTGGCCAAGTGGACTCTGTCCTTTCGTGGGAGAGAGGATTCAGAAGGGTGGATATCAGGGGGTCTGGCATGCAGCAGTGTGTTGTCTTTCAGTGTGTTAATGGAGCGGTGAGTGATATGATTATGAATATGTTTCCGGAGGCTGGTATTTGGTGGTTGTGGAGGAAGAGAAGAGAGTATCTGTGCGTGATAAAGGTCTTTGGGTGTTGTTTTAATGTTTCTTGGTGTGTGTGGGTGTTCTGCTATGTAGTGTAGCGGGTGTGATGTGTTTGTGGTGGCTGCGGCAAGTGTTTGTGTGCCTCTCATGTCGAGGTGGTCCTTGACTTTGAGGACTTTTGTTTCATGGTGTAAATGGTCTGTAGGTGATGTATTTGTGCAGCCTGTAATTGTTTTTAGGGCTTTGTTTTGTATGATTTGAAGGGTGTTGTGGTGTGTCTCACTGAGATTAGGAGCCCATGCAGGACTCGCATAATTCAACACTGAGCGTATGCATTGTTTGTATATTGTTATATTAGTTTCTTTGTTTTGTCCAAATGTTGTTCCAGTGATTGACTTAAGTGCGTTAAGTCTGGGTGTGCATTTGTTTTTTATGTTTGTGATGTGTTGTTTGAAAGACATGGATGTATCGTATGTTACACCAAGAATTTTCGGTGTGTTTGTGTGTGGTATTAGAGTGTTGTTGATGTAGAGATGAGGTATGTATTTGTGTTCTTTTGTCCAGTTGGTGAGAAGTGTTGCTGTAGATTTGGTTGGAGCTATTTTGAGTCTGTTTGTGATGAACCATGTGTTGAGTGTGTCAAGGTATGGCTGGATTATTTCTGCAGCTTTGTCTGTGTTACGATGTGTGCATGTGATTGTTATGTCGTCTGCATAGGAAGAGATTTGTATTTCTGAGGTGTCTGGCGTGGGTAAGTCATGCATGTATAGATTAAATAGTGTGGGGGATAGAACTGAGCCCTGTGGTACTCCGTTCTTAATGTTTCTGATGTGCGATGATTGGCCATTATATGACACGTAAGCATTCCTACCTGCCAGATAATTGGCCAGCCATCTTTTGGTGTTATTGTGCATGTCTGTGTTATATATTTCATTTGTTAGGTTAGGGCGGGGGATAGCATCAAAAGCTTTACTAATGTCTAATGTTATAAGAAGTGTTCTTTGGTGGGGCCTATCTGAATTGATGCCATCTAAAAAATTTTGTGTGAGGTTTGTCAGAAGAGTGTTTGTGGAGTGTAGTGGCCTAAAACCGTGTTGTGAGTCAGCAAGGGGAATATGTGGTGTGACAAGTTTAAGTATTAGGCATTCAATGACTTTAGAGGGGGTGCAGAGAAGTGTGATTGGGCGGTGCGATGTTGGGATTGTTGGGTCTTTGTTCGGTTTTGGAATGGTGATTATTTTACCATACTTCCAGATGTCGGGTATAGTGTTGTGTGAATAGCTGTAGTTTGCAATGTTTGTGAGTGCGTGTATACCCTGTGGTCCAATGTGTTTTAGGTGGATGTTGCTTATGTTATCAGGGCCACGGGCAGATGAGTGCTTGAGACTATGTATTATGGGTTTTGTCTGACTGTCTATGAAGGGTGTATAGTCTGAGTCTGTGGGAAAGTCTTTCTTACGTCGAATGGTGCGTCGGTCGTCAGGGTGAGAAGTGAGATGGCTTGTCTGTGCAAAATGACGTATGAGTGCATTTGCTTGTTGTCTATTTGAGGGTAGATTATCTGTTGTTGTGATTATTGCTGCGTGAGAGCGTGTAGTGTTACTGTTGGATAGTGTAATGCTGTTGAGTGTTTTGTACAAGACGAGAGGTAAACAAGGGTGGTGAATGGGACTAGAATGGGTGTGTGCCTTTACCTTGGCTACCTCCCCTATAAGGTGGAAAAAGTCCTTGGTATACAGACAGATATAGAGATTACATAATTTGCTTCCAACAACTAAAAATTTTACTAAAATGTACTTACTGCTTTTCAATCTCCATATTAACATTTACAATATTGCCAAATGTTGAAAATGCTTTCTTCAAAATTTCTTCTGTTATATTGTACCCAAATACATAAATAGTATGGCCCTGTCTTGGTTTGCCGTCACTTCCCCGTCCATCACGCGTGAATTCCCCTCGCTCTTCTCGGTCCCGTGCAGTGACAAATCTATCATATAGATTCTGAAAACAATGGTAATATTAGGAGATATATTCCTAACATCAAAACAACTTTAATCTGTAAAATATATATTTCACCTTTTGCATGCACAACGTCAATGTCTTCAGTGATATATGCCACAATTTTCAATCTAATAGTGAATTTAATCCTCTACTACACTGATGCATTTCTAGGGCAAACTGCCTTCATGCAAAAGTTGTGTCAATGCATAAGCATGTAAGTAAAATCAAAAGATGATCACCATAAATGATATAACGATGATATGTTTTAACGTCACAAACTCCCTCCTATCAGAGAGCTAGGATGGTACCCCTCACAGAGGCCTTTGTAGCGTGGAATTTAATGAACCATGCCCTTGGTTCAACTTCGCCGGAGGCAGGATTCAAACTGCCATCCCCTCGGCCTTCGCCACAAGTAACGACACCCTAACCCGCTCAGCCAGCAAACAAAATTATATACTTTACCTTCACTTTTGCTTTGGACTCATGAACCTCTTCTTCTGGATGAGTGGTAGAGAAGGGCTGGTATCCTGACGGTGCCTTGTCTGCTGCAGACAGTTTCCTTTCCAGACCCTAAAAGTGTTCCGAGTGATATAATAAGCAAATTACTCTCCACGCCACTATCTCTAACCTTCTCACTGCACAAGGATCTTCTCTGAACAGAATACATGGTAACAGCCACATCAAAAATACAAGCAGTGAAAAGGTTTACAAAAATAATTTTACTTTTGCTGTGTGAGGGATCCCTTCAGTTGAATAAAATTATTTGGGAAAGGCCCACGGAAATGTACAAGCTCTGAATAGAAGTAAAATAGTCAAGAGCCCATCTTCACAATTTTTTATAAGTCTGATATAAAATTACAGTAACATATGTTTAATTTATCATATCTATCAAACTGATGTTGCCCCCCTTTTGTCCATTGAATCAAGGTACGAGTATGTGTATGTGTATGCATATACATACACACACAACAACACCTCCCCCCTGCCCCACACACACACCTACCTACCTTGTGGCACAGTGGTTAAAGTTCCCGGCTGCCACTATGGCAGCCTGGGTTCAGATCCTGCCCAGGGCTGAAAAATTTCAGTATTGCTGCACTGCAAGTTGTTACTCCAACTCTCATGGGCAGAGAGTTAGGTGTGGGTGCATGTAAAGTCACAGCATTACACATAGATCGTATATGAGCTCTGAGCTCTCTTCCAACAAGCGATCCAAGACCATGGGGAACCACACACACATATATATGTATCACAATTAACACCAGTCAGAAAAAAAGAAAGAGCTGAATAAGTGAATCTATATGTTTCAACTGCTAACTGCAATCCTCTTCAGTAGTGCAAACTGGGAGGAGCGTGCTATCTTTAAATAGCAACCTCTTACAAAAGAAAAGGAACCAGGGAAGGAGTAAATACCACTATCCTCGCTATCTGGTGACCTGAGCATGACATAAGGTCGGGTCAAGGGGAGTGGGAGGATACCTACAGTTTGTTTTGTAATGAACAATGCTGAGATTATGTCTGGGGTCAACTGACATAATCTCATAATTCTTCATTACAAAACAAATTGTTAATAAGTATCCTCCCCCTCTCCTTGACCCGACCTCATGTCATCCTCAGGTCACCAGAGTGAGGGTCGTGGTATTTACTCCTTCCCTAGTTCCTTTGCTTTTGTAAGAAGTTGTTATCTAAAGATAGCATTCTACTCCCACTTTGTACTAGTGAAGAGGATTGCAGTTAGCAATAAAAATATATAGACTTGCTTATTTAGCTCTTTCTTTTTATCCATCTGTGGTGTTAGTTATGATTTACAAACACCTTACTACACTTCTCACCAGTGATATATGTATATAATCACAACATACACTGAATGGTCCCCAGTACACAAATTTTCATCTTATCAACCACGTTAACTTTTTCCCGATCAATTCCTTACAAACATGATTGAAACTAACAAGGAGCTCGATGGAAACATATTCAAAAACTGATATGTTGTTGGGCTAGGACTCAACCCTAGCTGATACATATGGACAGTGACTTAACCAATTGCCCAATTTTGATAGCGCAACAGGTTAAATCACAGTCCATTTGTTACATATTGGCTAGGTTTGAGTCATAGACAGACAGTGTATCAGTTTTTGAATATGCTTCCATTGAGCACTTTGTTAGTCTCAATTGTGTTAGCAAGGAATTACAATGGAAAAAGTTAATGTGGCTGATAGGGTGAAAAAAAAATATATATATATATATATATACACACACACACACACACACACACACACATTAATCCCTTGCCTATGGTCTCTCTTGCAGAAGACCTGCACCCTCCAAGAAACCAGCAACAGCCTCCAGGCAGGGCCATAACTCACTTAGGGAAGAGATAATGTCTTATTGTCTGAGGATTGTTAGTGTGGAACATATGAGGTGTTCCATATCTTGTGTGGTGGCTGCATCTCTGGCAGTTTGAATCTGTGGCCAGGCCTCTTCTATGCTGGTTTTGTTTTAATGACAGATGATCTCCTAAGCACAAGTGTGCTAGTGTGGTTTTTGTCTGGTATGGGAGGGTCTTTTTCTATGTGATTTATATCTCAGGGCTATTGTTGGAGTATTGAGTTTGGTGGCCTTTGAAGGACTTGGGTGTGAGTGTATTTCTGTATTTATTTACATATACTAGCACACCAATGTGAACTTCAAGGAAGTAAACTTGAGGGGAAGACGGAGAATGAGATGGATGGATGGGGTAAAAGGGGGGCTTTGAGCAAGAGGAGAATGCCTTCTAAGCAAGGAAGGGAAAAGGCAGGGATAAAGGTGAGTGGAGAATGGTTGTGTATGGAGTCCATAGGGATTTCTCTATTTTTTATTTTCTGCATGAGGGGATGGGGGGGGGGGGTTTGCCATGTAAGTGAAGTGGCCCTGCTATAGATGTGCTGTGCTATAGATGTGCTGTGTCTTGCTACATTGTTTCTGACCTGGGCAGTGGGCAGGAAACAAGGATGTCCCTTCATCCACAAATAGCAGTATTTTGTAAATTATAATACATGAACATAATATGCAATTTTCTTGGTGGAATTAAAAAAAGAAAAAAGAAAAAAGAAATTGCTACAAGCAAATTCACTAATAAATGAAGCCACTAGGATAGGGTATGGATTCTGTGCCAGTCCAGTCACTATCAGAGGACACATTTCATGTTGTGGACCTGGTGTTCTCCAACTCCAAGTGACGTTTATAAGCGCTGTTACAAAGACAATAGGGCTTCCTTGGACTTTATGAGAGAACACAGGGTTCTGCCATCGTCTGTTAATTGCCTGAGGTACAATAATAATCAGGCCATCAGTATCCATGACAATGACGACAACCCGGATGATCTTTAGAATTTGAGGTACCGAATTACTAAACATTGGTTAGAATAGACTATCATCCTTTCATTTCTTCGACCTCAGCACCTATCAAAACAAATGTGGCGTATCATTCAACTGCCGTGACTTCATTTGTTAGAAAATAGGTTTTAGCAACTATTTTGTTATTGATTTCTGCCAAGAAAATCACATACTACATTGATCTATTATACATACATATACCAAAGGCTTTTTCCCCCTTACACGGGGGGTAGCCAAAAAGAAAAAGGCATGGAAGTCACTCCCACACATTTCATTTTCCATATATTCCACTCCCCTCCACCCTCCTCCTATCTTGGCACCTCCTGGATGACAGGTCATCCCTGCATCCTGTCCACTGCCCTGGGTCAGAAGCAGTGTTGCAAGACAGCACATCCACAGCAAGGCCGCTTCATAAATTCGGCGACCCCCCTCTCCGTCCCCTCATGCAGGAAAGGAGAAGACGGGGAGAAATCCCTTCGGGCTGCGTCATATTTTTTCTCATACATACTTCCTCATCCCCCATCCCCCACCCACTCCCCCTCATGCATCACAGCATCATCTATACACAACCTTTCTCCATTCACCCCTATCTTCTGTCCTCTCCCGTCCTTATGTCTTATTGATCTATTATAATTTACAATATCAATAATTAATTTTCTATTGCTATATCGCATAGGTGTGCACAACTAAAATTTTACCTTATAGCAAATAGCTACGATAGGAGTGGAACAAGGGTGGTAGTAGGTGCATGACCTTGATTTGGCTACCTCTCATATAAGGAGGAAGAAGCCCGCTTGGTAGTACAGGTAGACAGATATATTCTTCAAACTCTTACCATAGATCTTTTGAAAGTTGTCTTTTCGGTGTTATTCTGTGGACGTTCAGGAACTTTAATTGCTCCTGATTTGATGAGTTTCTTTGCCATTTCTTTCGCATCTTTGGCTTCCATTGGACGCTTGAGGGGCACTAGCATTTCTGGCTCTGGTTTTGGGGTCTTTAAAGCCTGTAAGGCCTTTTTCTGAAATAAAATTGTTCATCTTATGACTCATTTAAATTCTAAATAATCTCCCTTGCCTATCATTTAAGAAACTACTCCTTTGCAGATAAATTATTTTATGTTCATGTTTTGTTTTCATGAGTAACTATGGAAATCGTTAATGACTTGATCCTCCATAATCATTGTAATAATATCTAAAAAAATTTACTGTTCTTAAAGAAGTATTCCAAAACAGCCGAGGATCAAATATTTGGGAGAATCAAAGAATCACATGCATACACATATATTTAACAAGAAATTTATGTTGACTGCAAGTAACTGTAACATATCCTAACCTAACCATTACATAGAAAATAATAGATCTTTTAAATAGGAAAAAGAAATATCTGAAAAATGTGCTTGCGTGATACTGGAATAATACAAACCTGATCACTCATGGTATTGCTGGTGTCGTTGGGAGTCTCTGGGTGTTGGAGCGTCGTTAAGATGGTATCAATGTAATCATCGGCTTGTCCTCCTGCATGCTCTCTTGTTTCCACTTCCACCTCCACAAAGTGGGTAAGTGGCTCGGTGGTGGTGTATGACAGCAGTGGACCGGGTAGGGTCTCACCAGTCAGGGCACGATAAACTGCACGCAATGCTTCCGACACATTTTTTTGGGCCACTCCATAATTCTGCAGAACATAAGATGCGCGTCTGATCTTTGCTGAGTTAGCACGCCTTTGCTCGATGACATTCCTCAGATTAGCTTCAATTTCAGAGGTCTTTTCCTTCTCTTTGAGCAATTCCTCCTCTCTACATTTCAGCAGTGTGGCCAAATTCTCATTCTCTTCTCGTTTGCCAATCAGTTGTTTTACCATCATTGACACAACTTTTCCATTGCTCAGGTTTTTCTCCCTTGTTTGACTGTTTTTGAGGTCGTTCTTTTTTAGATCGTTTCTCATCTTCATTTTTCTCTTTGCTTCCTTTAAACGCCTCAGCTGGTCCCGAGTTTCTTGAAATTTGAAGGCCTTCTTTTCTGCATTTTGCTTCAGTTTCTTCATCACAGCATACTTCTCCTTCCACTTTGCTACTGACTCATCTTTTCTTTTCAAGGCCTGTCTTGCTCGACTTGGGTGCAATTGCCTTAGAGCTACTACCTCTTGCGTGCATTCCTTCAGCTTATGAGACAGGTCTTTGTTCTCACACTCTAGCTTCAGTTTAAAGTCGTTCAGTTCCCTCCACTCTACAGCTAATTTCTTTAATGCTTCCTTTTCTGCTACACTATTGAAATCCGCAGCTATTTGAGGAATCCGATCTGCATCAGAGCTAGTGCTTGCAGGAATCTCATCTGCATCAGAGGTAGTACTTGCACTATCACTATGCACGGCCTCAGTTGTAGCCGGAGCTGCACGTGCAGATTTCTGGGGTGGGCAATACAATTCTGATAAAAATTTTGTCCTGAGCTTTCCACGCTTACTTTTTCTCTGCTCATACACCCGGTGGAATGATTCCCTAAGATTAACCACAGATACTTCACTCAGACTTGGACTTTGATGGCTGAGTGCACAAAATACAGCTTTCCAGGGAACTTTGTGTTGCTTTATGAACTTAAGCATCTCATAGACAGTTCCTTTGTTCACCTGGCTGATATCTAGCCGACTGCAATCTTCCAGGAAGTTTGCATCCTTTATGCCAAACTTCTCACTATACGGCCCAAGGAATGACATATCAGCAAGTACAATGTTCAATAACAAGATATAACTGGATTATACTACCTTACAGTAGGTTAGAGTACCAGTATAGATTTTGTTAAAGCATGAAAAGATGGTTCGACGGACACGTCCGCACCGGCGGCTGAGATACCACAATTATAATACGTGTAACGTTGTTGTTACCCGACCTGGTAGAAAAAAACTCCTTTTCTGATTATGATTCCTCAGCTCTCCCATGATATCCTGCCCTGATTTTTGGTATCAGAATAATCCGTGAGACTAGTAGTTTCCGTTTATATGGGTCTGTTGCCCGGTTATTGGAGTTTTCTTGCTTATTTTCACGCTGAAACTTGAACAAATTTTCGATTTATTCCTGAATGCAAGCTGCCATGTTTTCTTTATGTTTCTATGTACCGATATGTGACTGATGATGTGATTGGTTGAAATTTACTATGCTCATAGTAAAATACTCTCGCGAGACATTTTTTAATTAAATTTCCCGTGATATGTGAATTTGGCCGTTTTGATGGCGTGCGCATAAAATGACGCGTACTGGCGGACGTTATACACTGTCCCTGTGGCCCCACTAGCGATGATGGATGTAACTACCATGGACTAGAAGTCGATAATGACTTGATCTTCCATAATCATTGTAGTAATATCTAAAAATATTACTGATCTTTAAGAAGTATTCCAAAATAGTCAAGAATCAAACATTTGGGAGAATTAAAGAATCACATGTATACACGTATTGAATTGTGACTTACTGTCGTATATTTAAAATGAAATTTACGTTGACCGAAAGTAACTGTAAATAATGTACCCTAACCTAACCATTACATAGAAAATAATAGATCTTTTAAGCAGGAAAATTAAAGATCTGAAAATGTGCTTGCGTGATACTGGAATAATACAAACTATTTTAACCGATGAATAAATCAAGCAGGGTACTATTATCATTATGATTATTATCAGTTGACACTTACCTTTCTCCTTAGTTTCTGATATTTAGCTTGAAGCATTTGCTCTTCCTCAGTGAGGTTACTAGGGAAATGGAGATATACCATTTTGCTTTAGAACTGTAAATTTTATTTATTCTTGGAGGGGATGTAAG
Source organism: Oratosquilla oratoria (assembly GCF_046742065.1). Taxonomy (NCBI): domain Eukaryota; kingdom Metazoa; phylum Arthropoda; class Malacostraca; order Stomatopoda; family Squillidae; genus Oratosquilla; species Oratosquilla oratoria. The sequence continues at coordinate 639,394 of NW_027467734.1, forward strand.
GCACTCCCTTTGCTTCCACAACCACAAGACACTATGTGCTCTTCTACCGTTTGTTGTTGTTGATACACAAACCAAAACATCGTTACTAACTGTCGAATCGAGACTGTCATATAAAACCTACTAAAATTGTCGTATTCCATGTACAGTAGCCGTATTAGCTGTTGGCACTTCCTTGATATCGAATTAGGAGATAGGGTAAATTGGTTTATGCCAGGTCTAAGGTAGCGTACTTCTGTCAATTATATCATACTCTTTTCATCAGTACATACATACATACATATACCAAGGCTTTTTCCCCCTTACAAGGGAGGTAGCCAAAAAGGGAAAGGCATAAAATCATTTCCACCCATTCCATCCCTGAATACACTCCACACCCCTGCACCCTCCCTCTTATCTGAGCACCTCCTGGATGACGGGTCATCCCTGCACCTTGTCCACTGCCCTGGGTCAGAAGCAGTGTCGCAGGACACAGCACATCCACAGCAAGGCTGCTTCATTAAATCGGCGACCCCCCTCCCCGTCCCCCCATTGCATAAAAGGAGAAGACGGAGAGAAATCCCTTCGGGCTGCGTCAAATTTTGCTCACGCATACTACCTCACCCCCTATCCCCCCCACCCATTCCACCTCATGCAATGACAACATCATCCATATACAACCATTCTCCATTCACCCTTATCTTCTGTCCTCTCCCGTCCTTCCTCAACAGACATTCCCCTCTTCCCCGAAGCCCCTTTCACCCCGTCCATCCACCTCATCCTAGGACGTCCCCTCATGTTCACTTCCTCCACATCTGCCTTCCACACCTTTTTTACTAGTCTTTCTTCACTTATTCTTTCCATGTGTCCAAAACATCCTAATACTCTTTCACCAACCCTATCTCCCAGCTCCTTTTCCACCCCTGTTCTCCTCCTCACTTCCTCATTTTCTCTATCTAGCCTAGTAACCCCCATCATACTTCTCAGACACCTCATCTCAAACACATTCAAACTACTTCTCTCCTCTTCTCTTATGTTCCATGTTTCTGCCCCATACAGTGCTGTTGGCACAATCACTCCTTCATACAGTCTCCTCTTAGCATCCATTCCCAAACGTCTATTCCTAATTACACTCTTTAATCCACCAAGGCATTTACTCGCTTCTCTCAATCTACATTCTACCTCCACCTTCACTCCACCTTTTCCTGCCACATTTGCACCCAAGTATCTAAAACTATCCACTTCCTCCAGTCGCTCTCCCTTAATGCTCACTTCCAGTCTACTGCCACTTTCACCCCTTGTACATCTCATCACCTTACTTTTACCCACATTTATCTTTAGCTTACTTCTATCACATACTCTCCCAAACTCTGCCACCAACTTCCTCAGTCCCTCCTCTGATCCTGCCACAAGTGCAGTGTCGTCCGCAAACAACAGCTGGCTCACTTCCCAATTTTCTCCATTTTCTTTAACCATCTCCAATCCCTTTCCCACTACCCTTGCATTTACCTCTCGCACCACCCCATCCATGTATAAGTTGAACAGCCAGTGCGACATAACGCATCCTTGACGAAGTCCCACCTTTACCTCGAACCACTCACTCTCTCCATTTCCAATCCTGACACAAGCTCTATTACTCTCATAAAAACTCTTGACAGCTCCCAAAAGCTTTCCTCCTACCCCGTATATCTGCATAACCTTCCACAGTGCCTTTCTGTTTACCCTATCATAAGCCTTTTCTAGATCCATAAAAGCCCAAAAAACATCCTTCCCCTTTCCTATAGCTTTCTCACATATCTGTCTTACTACAAAAACCGGATCTTCACAACCCCAACCTCTCCTAAATCCACACTCTCCCTCACCAATTACTCCTTCTGTTCCTCTCCTAATCCTCTCAATCAAGATCCTCCCATAAGTTTTCTCTAACTACACTTAACAAGCTGATCCATCTGAAACTAATACACTATCACACTTTTCCCCTTTTCCCTTGTAAAGAGGAACTATACAGGCACTCCTCCAGTCCTCCGGCACTCTACCCTCTCTCCAGCAAACATTAAATAAACTCACCAGCCGTCCACCATCACTGTACCTCCCTTTTTCAGACATTCTGCATGGCATCCATCCACACCAGGTGCCTTACCTGCTTTCATCATCTTAACAACTGCCTTCACCTCATCCTTCCTTATTTCTCCTCCATTCTCTTCATTCATCACTCTCATTTTCTTCGCATTTCCCACTGCACCTATCTTTCCCTCCCTATCCTCCTTCACATTTAGCAACTCCCTAAAATATTCTGCCCATCTTCCCCGTACTGCCTTCTCTTCCATTATCATCTCTCCATCTGCACCTTTTACCTTTTCTTCTCTACTTGATTCGCCTCCTCTTCCTCTCTTAATTTCTTTCCAAAACATCTTTTTATTACTTTCAAAATTTTCTGTCATACCCTTACCCCATTTCACATCTGCTCTCCTCTTTGCATCCATTACCTTTTGTTTACTTCTCTTTTCTTTTCTTTGTACCTCTCATATGACTCCCTCGTCCTATTTTGTAATCAATCTGTGAAAGCTCGCTTCTTCTCTTCTACAACCTTCTTTGTTTCCTCATCCCACCATTCACTACCCTTTCTTTTATTTCCCCCTGTCCTTCTTGTTCCACACACCATCCTTGCATTTTTATGACTCCCTCCTTGAACCCACACCCAGCTCTACTCTATCCTTTACTCCCTCCCACTCCTCCTTCAGCTTCTTTCCATACTCCTTCTCCTTTTCCTTTTCATTCAAAGAGTTCATTCTAAGAACCTCCCCACCTTTTGTCCCTTTCCTCTTTCTCCATCTATCCTCCACTCTCAACTTACCTTCCACCAAAAAATGATCTGATATTCCCCCACCCTCTCCCCTTAGCACATGTACATCTTTAACTCTTCCTATCATAATCCTATTTACCATTACATAATCCATTAGCGCTCTATCTACCACCTTTCCCTCCACCACCCTCTCCCATGTGTACTTATGCTTGACTTTCTTCCGAAACACTGTATTTGCTATCATCAACTTTCTAGACACATTTCCACCATCATCTCTCCACTACGATTCTTTCCTGGAACTCCACATTTCCCAACCAATCCATCAATTGGATCATTTCCTACCCTGGCATTAAGGTCTCCTAGTACTATTACATAGACATTTCTTCCTAAATCCTCTATGCACTCATTTAAATATACCCAAAAGGCCTCCTTTTCCTCTACACTCTTCTCACTACCAGGCCCATATGCACTTACAAAGACCCACATCTCCTTCCCCAGTTTCACCTTCATCCACATTATCCTTGAGGATGTGTGTAGTGTAGTGCTATCCTGGGCCCTGGCGCTCGACACGACGAGCAGGGCACCATAGGTTATAAGGACTCTTGGGCACAAGGCCCTCATTGTTAGATATGTAGGACAAGGCATAGATTTCCCTCTGCGCAGGGAGTACGACGTAGCCCCAAGTCAGTCTAGAACTGTCCGTCTTACGGGGAGCATGTGGCTCTCCTATTGTGACTCACCTCTGTACGCATAACCCACTTATTAATAAAGACTCCAAACGTCCCCCCGCGTTTCTGTTGCACACCAAGTGAGGAAACCTCCTTCCACTCCACTACCCGTTTACCTATCTCTTCACTTAATAGAATAGCCACCCCTTCCCTCCCTCGCCCTCTCTTCACTCCTGATAACCTCCCACTTACACTCCCAAACTTACACTCACCCTTCCCTTTCAACTTAGTTTCACTCAAAGCCAACAAATCCATCTTTCTTCTCATAAACATACTACCTATCTCTTCCCTTTTACTCTCATCTGTACCACATCCACGCACATTAAAAGACCCAAACCTTAGGGTGCTGATCCGAAAACTCCCAGACCCTCTTATGCCTTCTCTTTTTTGTTTAGGAATGTCCCCAGTGGGGCTACAAGGAGAAGGATGCCTAGTCCCAATCCCCGTCCCTTTCTTCTCGCCTCTTACGATCCAAGTGGGAATACTTGGTGGTAGTATTCTTTTCCCCATCAGTGTGTGTGTGTGTGTGTGTGTGTGTGTGTGTGTGTGTGTGTGTGTGTGTGTGTGTGTGTGTGTGTGTGTGTGTGTGTGTGTGTGTGTGTGTATTTACCTAGTTGTATTTACCTAGTTGTATTTTACGGGAAGGGGAGCTATGCTCGTGGGGTCCCGTCTTCATATCTCATTTTATCTAAACTATTTTTAAATTCATGTATTGTTTTTGCACACACCACTTTCTCATCTAACTTGTTCCAACTGTCTATTGCTCTGTGAGGAAAGCTGTTCTTTTTCAAATCTCTTCTATAGCTGTCTTTTTTTATTTTCTTTCCGTGTCCTCTTGTATTTCTGTCATCCCATTTTATCAGATTCTCTCTATCAGTAATTTCTATGCCTTTCATGATTCTGTAAATAGCTATCAAATCTCCTCTCTCTCTTCTTTGCTCTAGTGTCTGTAGTTTAAGTTTTTGTAGTCTCTCTTCATATGATAGTTTTGAGAGTGTTGGTGCCAATTTTGTAATTGCTCTTTGTATTCTTTCAAGTTTTTTTATACATTTTTTTTGTACTTGGTGACCATATCGTTGCTGCATATTCCAATCTTGGTCTTATCAGGGTGATTAGGATTTTCCTCACCATTTCTTCATCCAGGTATGTAAATGCCACTTTGATTGTTCTTATTAAATTATAGGTTTCTCCAAAAATCTTATTTATATGTTTCTCAGGTGACATATTATTCATAACAATGACTCCCAGGTCCTTCTCATTTTCTACTCTTTTTATTCCTTCTTCTCCCAAATTATATGATCCTGTTATTCTGTTTTTGCTTTTTCCAAATTCCATTATACTACACTTTTTTGTATTGAACTCCATCTCCCACTTCCTACTCCATTCTTGTACTTTATTTAGATCTCTCTGTAGTGATTCACAATCTTCTTCAGTTTTCACTCTTTTCAGTAATTTTGCATCATCTGCAAAGAAGCTCATATAGCTTTCAATTCCTTCATCCATATCATTAATATATATAGCAAACATTATTGGGGCCAGAACTGTTCCCTGCGGGACACCGCTTATTACTTCATTCCATTTTGAGTGCTGATCTCTTATCACTACTCTCATTTTTCTTTCTTGCAAAAAGTCTTCCATCCAATTTAGCAATTTACCTTGTATTCCTCCTTCATATTCTAATTTCTTAAGCAGCTTCTTATGTGGTACTTTGTCAAAAGCTTTTTTTAGGTCTAGAAATGCACAATCAGCCCATCCATCTCTTTCTTGTATTATATCTATTAGCCTTGAATAGAAACATATTAAATTGGTGACGCATGATCGTCCTTGTCTGAATCCAAATTGCCTTGGATTTAGTACGTTGTTTTTTTCCAAGTATTTTACCCATCTACTTTTGATAATTCTTTCACAAATTTTTGCTATTGTACTTGTTAGAGAGACTGGTCTATAGTTGGTAGGTTCTTCTTTATTTCCTCCTTTATATATAGGTACTATATTTGCTTTTTTCCAATCTTCTGGAACTTTTCCTTCTTTTAAGGAACTGCTTATTATGCTATGTATTTTGTCTGCCAGTTCATTCCTGCATTCTTTCAGAATCCAGTTTGCTATTTCATCTGGCCCATGCGATTTTCTGACATCAAAATTACCCAAGTGTGTCAATATTTCATTCTTTGTTACTTCTATTTCTTCCATAGGGGGGACTTTTTCTTTCCACTCAATCTCTTCAGGTTGTATATTTTCCCTTGTAAACACTGATTTAAAATGTTTGTTCATAATTTCTGCCATTTCCATTTCCTCAGTGTATTCAACTCCTCCTTGTCTCAATTTCTCCAAGTCTTGTTTGTTTTTCAGTTTATTGTTTACAAATCTGTAGAATAGTTTTGGTTGATCTTTACACTTTTCTATAACATCTTTTTCATATTTTCTTTTTTTCTCTCTGCACTTTTGTACATATTCATTTCTATAAACATTATATATTTTCCATTTTTCAGGTCTTCTGTGTTTTTTCCATCTGGTCCAGGCTTTGTCTCTTTTGTCTTTTAACTCCCTACAACTTTTGTTGTACCAGAATTTTACATATTCTTTTTCTTGTTTTTGTCTTGGGACATACTTTTCCACTCCTTTTTTGTAAATTTTTGTCAAAATATTCCATTTCTCTTCCACTGATGTTTCTTCTTTGTATATTTCTTCCCAGTTTTCTTGTTGGAAGAATTCTCTTATTTTATCAAAGTTTGTTTTTTCATACATCATTCTTCCTTTTCTATATTGTTCATTTCTTTTGATATATTTTTCTTCATTAAGTTCCAGTTCAATCAATATGTGGTCACTTTTACCTATTGGTGTTTTATATTCAATCTTGTCCACTAGTCTAGGTTCAGATGTAATTATTAAGTCTAGCCTCGATGGTTCTTCTTCATTTCTATACCTAGTGTTCTCTTGTATCCATTGTGTCATTGAATGGTCAGTAATCATCTCAAGTAGAGCATTTCCCCATGAGTCATCACCACTCTTTACTGTCATTTCTTCCCAGCAGATTTCTTTGCAATTAAAGTCGCCCATCATAACTATTCTTCCTCCGTCTTCCATTATTTTAGTTAATGCTATCTTTGTGTCCTCTAGCATACTTTTATATTCACTCTCCTCCCATGAGGCTGTTTTCGGAGGCACATAATTGATCACAAATTTTCTGCTCTTCTTATCTCTGTCTTCCACTTCTATCATAATCATCTCTACTGTATTCTTTCCATATATGACACCTTTCACATTTATATCCTTCTTAGTCAGGAACATAACTCCACCCCCTTGCTTTTTCTCTCTGTTTCTAATCCAATAATTGTATGCATCATGTCCTACACTGTTGGGTGGTAGTGGGCCTTTTAATTTTGTTTCTACAATTCCCATTATGTCCGGTTCTTTTTCTTTCAAATAATCATTCAGCTCATTCAATCCTGTTATTAATCCATCTATATTTGTGTAAGACACTCTTAGTTTTCTGCCACTTCCATTGTGTTCTCTGTTTCCCTTATGTTTTTCTTTTGTGTGTCGAACTTCCTTAGTTTCATGTTCACTACTCTCCAATAGAATCTCTCTTTCTCTGACTCCGTTCTGTTCTCGTTTTTTGTCTTAGCTTCCAGTCTTTTCTGCTTTTCTTCTTCTCTTTCCTCTTTATTCATTTCTCTTTTTATCCATATCTTTTTGTATTGTTCACTTGTTGCTAGTTTCCCTGTTTTGGATAAGATATTCTCTGCCGTTGTTTGTGACTTGAATTTAATCTTAATTGGTCTGGTCTTGTCTGTGCTATACTTTCCGAGTCTAAATTTCTCTTCGATTTGTTTCATAATTCCTGGTTCATCTTCCTGAACTGATTCTAGTAATTGGCTTACTTTTTCATTTTCCTCTTTGATTCTTGTGGTTCTATCTGTGTTGTGTTTCTCTTCCATTCCTAATATAATTATACATTTCTTCTTGTCTGCTAAATCCCTTACTATATTCTCCTTTTGTCTCATCACTTTAATAACTGAGTCTTCAGTATGTTCTTTCAATTGCTGTTTGACTATGTCAGTGAATGAAATCTTATTTCCTTCTTGGGTTTGCTTCCAATTTTTACTTTCTTTAGCTATTGTTTCTCTGTTTTCTTTACTATTCTTCTTCAATTCCTCATTCTCCCCCTTTACCTCTCTTAACTGTCTTTTTAGTTCTTCTATTTCATCAGTTAAGTTTCTATTCGCCTTTTCCAGTTCTTCCAATCTTTCAACCCTTTGTAAAATGGTGTTCATATGACCTAACCTACTCTCCAAGTCCTCGATCACCTTATCAACCTTCTCCTCTAGTCTTGTCAGTCGGGGGGGGGTTTGTGTCCCCCCCCACTCTCTTTAAATCCCTTGAAAATATTCTCATCACTTTCTACTGTATTGTTCCTATCTATACTTCTAATCTTTACATTCTTATTAGACATTCCGTCGTCCTCCAGCTCGTCTTGTGGTCTTTTGTTTACTTTACGGCGGTCTATTTGGACCAAGTCCTCTACTTCCTCATTACCTTCCATTTTCCCAGCAATCCCTCCCCTTCTCCTCTTTCCTTACTTTCCCACTACCTCACGAGCAATTTCCCCCCCCCCTGCAAATACAAAAAGGCACTTCTCTTTGCGTTGGTATCCACAATCTGCACTTTTCTTCAGAGCGTTCTTCAAGCCGTCCGTTCGTTGAAAGTGTGTGTGTGTGTGTGTGTGTGTGTGTGTGTGTGTGTGTGTGTGTGTGTGTGTGTGTGTGTGTGTGTGTGTGTGTGTGTGTGTGTGTGTGTGTGTGTGTGTGTGTGTGTGTGTGTGTATACGTGTGTTCACTTATGCAAAGTACACCACTTGGAAAAAAGGAAGTAACGAAGCAGAGCGCTTTCGTATATCACATCCAGCTCAATGGACGGTGAGAACTGGTGTTCCAAAGAAAAAGGAAAAACTACGTGGATCTCAACATCCAGGAAGTGCCTTTTTGTATTTATAGGGAAGGGGAGTGCTCGTGGAATAGTGGGGAAGTGATAGAGAAGGAGAAGGGAAGGGACATTGAGGGAAATGGAAGGAAATGAGGAAGGGGAGAACTTGGTCCAAGAGTCCAGACGGCTTGTAAACAAACGCCGAACGGATGATTTGGATTTCGATGATGGGACTAACAAAATTGTAAAGATCAGAAACATAGATAAGAGCAGTTCAATGGAAGGTGAGGATAATAATTTCCAAGGATTTAAGGAGGGGGCGGCGGATACCAACCTCCCCCGACTGGCAAAACTGGAGGAAAAACTTGAACAAATGACTGAGCATTGGGAGATTAGGTTTGGCAAAATGTCAAAAATTGCCGAGAGGTTTGAAAAATTGGAAGAACTAGAGAAGGCGAACAAAAACTTAACTGATGAAATAGAAGACCTAAAAAGACAGTTAAGAGAAGTAAAAGTGGAGAATGAAGAATTAAAAAGGAACAATAGAGACAATAAAGAAACAATAGCAAAAGAGGCAGAGGGGTGGAGGAAGATACAAGAAAATAGTAAAGTTACATTTTCTGATATAATCAAACAGCAAATGAAAGAACAAACTGAAGACTCAGTTATCAAAGTGATGAGACAGAAGGAGAATATTGTAAGAGACTTAGCAGATAAAAAGAAATGTATAATTATAATAGGAATGGAAGAGAAACATAACCCAGATAGAACCACAAGAATCAAAGAGGAAAATGAAAAAGTAAGAAATTTACTAGAATTAGTTCAGGAAGATGAGCCAGAAATGATGAAACAAATCGAAGAGAAATTAGACTCGGGAAATATAGTACAGACAAGACCAGACCAATTAAGATTAAATTCAGGTCACAAACGACGGCAGAGAACATCCTATCCAAAACAGGGAAACTAGCAACAAGTGAACAATATAAAAAGGTATGGATAAAAAGGGAAATGAATAAAGAAGAAAGAGAGGAGGAAATAAGGAAAAGACATGAAGCTAAGGAAAAAAACGAGACCAGAACGGAGACAGAAAAACAAGAATTCTACTGGAGAGTAGTAAATATGAAATTGAAGAAATGGAAAATAACAGAGAGAAACACAAAATAAACAGAAAATACAATGCAAATAACAGAAAGTTAAAAGTATCCTACACAAATATAGATGGATTAATAACAGGACTGAATGAACTGAACAAATATCTGAAAGAAAAAGATCCGGACATAATGGGAATTGTTGAGACAAAATTAAAAGGTCCACTATCACCCAACAGCATAGGACACAAAGCATATAATTATTGGATTAGAAACAGAGAGATAAAACAAGGGGGTGGAGTTATGTTCCTGACTAAGAAGGATATAAACGTGAAGAGTGTCACATATGGAAAGAATAGAGTAGAGATGATTATGATAGAGGTAGAAGATAGAGATAAGAAGAGCAGAAAGTTTGTAATAAACTACGTGCCCCCAAAAAACAGCCTCGTGGGAAGAGAATGAACATAATAGCATGTTAGAAAACACAAGAATAACACTAAACAAGATAATGGAAGATGGAGGAAGAATAGTTATGATGGGCGACTATAATTGCAAAGAAATATGCTGGGAAGAGATGACCGTAAAGGGTGGAGAAGACTCATGGGGAAGTGTTCTACTTGAGATGATTACTGACCACACAATGACACAATGGATCCAAGAGAACACTAGGTATAGAAATGAAGAAGAACCATATAGACTAGACCTAATAATCACATCTGAACCTGAAATAGTGGAAAAAATAGAATACCAGGCACCAATAAGCAAAAGTGACCACATATTGATAGAACTAGAACTAAATGAGAAAAAATACAGGAAAAGAAATGAACAATATAGAAAAGGAAGATTGATGTATGAAAAAGCAAATTTTGATAAAATAAGAGAATTCTTCCAAAATGAAAACTGGGAAAGAATACACAAAGAAGATACAACAGTAGAAGAGAAATGGAATATTTTGACAAAAATCTATAAAAAAAGGAGTAGAAAAGTATGTCCCGAGACAAAAACAAGAAAAATATTATGTAAAGTGCTGGTACAATAAAATTTGTAGGGAGATAAAAGACAAAAGAGACAAAGCTTGGGCCAAATGAAAGAAAAACAAAAGACCAGAAAAATGGAAAATATATACTTGTTATAGAAAAGAGAAAATATGAAAAAGATGTCATAGAAAAGTGTAAAGATCAACCAAAACTATTCTACAGATTTGTAAACAACAAACTGAAAAACAAACAAGATTTGGAGAAATTAAGACAAGGAGGAGTTGAATACACACAGGAAATTGAAATGGCGGAAATTATGAACAAACATTTTAAATCTGTGTTTACAAGGGAGAACATACAACTTGAAGAGATTGAATGGAAAGAGAAAGCCCCCCCTATGAAAGAAATAGAAGTAACAAAGAATGAAATATTAACACACTTGAGTAATCTTGATGTCAGAAAATCGCATGGACCAGATGAAATGGCAAACTGGATTTTGAAAGAATGCAGGAATGAACTGGCATAATAAACAGTAACTTGAAAGAAGGTAAAGTTCCAGAAGATTGAAAAAAAGCAAATATAGTACCTATATATAAAGTGGGAAATAAAGAAGACCCTACCAACTATAGGCCAGTCTCTCTAACAAGTACAATAGCAAAAATATGTGAAAGAATTGTCAAAAATAGATGGGTAAAATATTTAGAAAAAAAAACAACGTGCTAAATCGAAGACAATTTGGATTCAGACAAGGACGATCATGCATCACCAATTTAGTATGTTTCTATTCAAGGCTAATAGATATAATACAAGAAAGAGATGGATGGGCTGATTGTGCATTTCTAGACCTAAAAAAAGCTTTTGACAAAGTACCACATAAGAAGTTGCTTAAGAAATTAGAAACTGAAGGAGGAATACAGGGCAACCTGCTAAATTGGATGGAAGACTTTTTGCAAGAAAGAAAAATGAGAGTAGTGATAAGAGACCAACACTCAAAATGGGATGAAGTAATAAGCTGTGTTCCACAAGGAACAGTTCTGGCCCCAATAATGTTTGCTATATATATTAATGATATGGATGAAGGAATTGAAAGCTATATGAGCTTCTTTGCAGATGATGCAAAACTATTGAAAAAAAATGAACACGGAAGAAGATTGAGAATCACTACAGAGAGATCTAAATAAAGTACAGGAATGGAGTAGGAAGTGGGAGATGGAGTTCAATACAAAGAAGTGTAGTATAATGGAATTTGGAAAAATTAAAAAGGGTCCGAACTTGACACACAGAGAGATTAATCTAAGTAAATCATTTTTACCCACCGGTAAATCCTGGTCATCCATGCTGCCGATTGCTTCCTTGGCTGCAATTAGGAAGCAATCGGCAGCATGGATGACCAGGATTTACCGGTGGGTAAAAATGATTTACTTAAATTAATCTCTCTGTGTGTCAAGTTCGGACCCTTCATGTTCAACAATGAAGAATATTGTCAGATACGTGGCTTGGCAATGGGAAGTCCGCTAAGTGCAGTCCTATCTTCGTTATACATGGAAGTCTTAGAAAGAGATCATTACATGAAGATAATCGGGAGAGGGACACATTGGTTTAGGTATGTAGATGACATTCTAGTCATTGCTCCAGAGAAGACCAATTTCTCTAAATTACTCAATAGGCTGAACTCAGTGGACTCGGACATTCAGTTCACAGTGGAACACGAGGTGGACAAAAAGCTACCTTTCTTAGACGTACTAATCTGGAGAAAGGACAATGGCACGGTGAGTTTTTCGGTCCACAGAAAGACAACTAACAAAAATGACCTTATTCATTACTTCTCGGCACAGCGAGAGAACCAAGAGAGGAGTAATGATTGGATTTTTTCTTAGGGCATTCCGGGTATGCAGTGAGGAGCATATTGATAGAGAGGTCAAATATATTTTTAAAGTCTTCACAGATCTCAGGTACCCGGAAGGATTGTTACACAGCTTGAGAAAAATAGCACTCAGAACATTGGATAAAAAGGATGAGGTTAAGGAAGATAAGGAAGGTGACTTCATTGTGGTTCCCAGTTCCAAACACGGAAGAATTAGGACACCTACTACGCAACACAGGATTGAAGATTGCCAGCTCATCCAGCATGAAAATTGGCGAAATAGTGAGAGGTAAGGAGAGAAAAGACAACATCACTAATAGCGTGGTATACAAAATACCATGTAGCAGCTGCGAACTGAGCAACTTTGGAGAAACTGGGAGAGGTCTACGCAAGCGAACATACGAACACAAGAACGACCTAAAAGCCCACCGCACTTCCAACGCATTGGTGGTTCATGTGGACCAACTTGGACACCTTCCCAACTGGAGCGGGGTAGAGATTTTACAACAGGGGTTAGAAAAGAAAAAGAGGAAACTAGTTGAGGCAGCATATATAGCATCTCAGCCTTGCCTTAATCACAGGGACGGATTCATCAAACTGTCTCAAATGTCCGGACGACTTATCCGCCGGGAGATGAGGAAACAAGCGGACTCGAGTGGCGTGGGTTAGCAGGAACGCGGACATGAACGCGTGTATATATATGTTGATTTTATGCTTATGTACTCATACTCTGAAGAAGTCCTGTTAAGGACGAAACGTCAGTAAATTTACACTCCAACATTACTCGGTGTTTATCTCACCACCCTTCCACTCATTCTGTCGTCCTTCTGTCCAATATATATATATATATATTATATATATATATATATATATATATATATACACATATATATGTTTATATATATATATATATGTATATATGTATATATATATATTATATATATATATATATATATATATATATATATATTTTTTTTTTTTTTTTTTTTTTTTTTTTATTCAACCACAAACAACTTTTAATTCCATGCCGTCGCAATCGAGACTGAAGAATCGCTCGATGGAGACATTTTGTTGGAAATTGAAACGTGGACGAGCCGAGGATTCAATTTCCAACAAAATGTCTCCATCGAGCGATTTTTCAGTCTCGATTGCGATGGCATGGAATTAAAAGTTGTTTGTGGTTGAATAAAAATATCAATTGATCGCTGGGAACCATTCAGTGTAGATGTATATATATATATATATATATATATATATATATATATATATATATACAGTATATATATATATATATATATATATATATATATATATATATACACACACACTTATGAAAAGAGTATGATATAATTGACAGAAGTACAATACCTTAGACCTGGCATCAACCAATTTACTCTATCTCCTAATTCGATATCAAGGAAGTGCCAACAGCTAATACGGCTACTGTACATGAAATACGACAGCTTTAGTACGTTTTATACGACAGTCTCGCTTCGACAATTAGTAACGATGTTTTGGTTTGTGTATCAACAACAACAAACGGCAGAAGAACACATAGTCATAGTGTCTTGTGGTTGTGGAAGCAAAGGGAGTCCCTTACATCCCCTCCAAGAATAAAGAAAACTTACAATTCACAGTGTCAGTGTATATCGTCCGCCAATACCAATAGCGCGTCATTTTATGCGCACGCCATCAAAACGGCCAAATTCACATATCACGGGAAATTTAATTTAAATAAAATGTCACGTGAGTGTATTTTACTACGAGCATAGTAAATTTCAACCAATCACATATCGGTACATAGAAACATAAAAAAACATGGCAGCTTGCATTTAGGAATAAATCGAAAATTTGTTCATGTTTCAGCGTGAAAATAAGCTAGAAAACTCCAGTAACCGGGCAACAGACCCAAATAAACGGAAACTGCTAGTCTCACGGATTATTCTGATACCAAAAATCAGGGCAGGGTATCACGGGAATGTAATCAGAAAAGGTGTATTTTTATACCAGGTCGGGTAACTACAACGAACGTATTGAATTGTGGCATCTCAGCCGCCGGTGCTGACGTGTCCGTCGAACCATCTTTTCATGCTTTATCAAGATCTATTCTGGTACTCTGACCCACTGTAAGGTAGTATAATCCTCCAGTTATATCTTGTTATTGAACATTGTGTAACTGTACTTGCTGATATGTCATTCCTTGGGCCGTATAGTGAGAAGTTTGGCATAAAGGATGCAAACTTCCTGGAAGATTGCAGTCGGCTAAACATCAGCCAGGTGAACAATGGTACTATCCATGAGATGTTGAACTTCATAAAGAAACACAAAATTCCTTGGAAAGCTGTTTACTGTGCACTCTGCCATCAAATGCCAAGTCTGAGTGAAATAACTGAGGCTAGCCTCAAGCGATCATTCCACCGGGTGTATGAGCAGAGAAAAAGTAAGCGTGGAAAGCTCAGGACAAAATTTGTATCACAATTGTATTGCCTACCCCAGAAATCTGCACCTGCATCTCTGGCTACTACTGAGGCCGTGCATAGTGATAGTACAAGTACTACCTCTGATGCAGATGAGATTCCTGCAAGTACTAGCTCTGATCAGACTGATGTAGATCAGATTCCTGCAAGTACTAGCTCTGATGCAGATCAGATTCCTCGAATAGCTGCGGATTTCAATAGTGTAGCAGAAAAGGAAGCATTAAAGAAATTAGCTGTAGAGTGGAGGGAACTGAATGACCTTAAACTGAAGCTAGAGAGTGAGAACAAAGACCTGTCTCATAAGCTGGAGGAATGCATGCAAGAGGTAGTAGCTCTAAGGCAACTACACCCAAGTCGAGCAAGACAGGCCTTGAAAAGAAAAGATGAGTCAGTAGCAAATTGGAAGGAGAAGTATGCTGTGATGAAGAAACTGAAGCAAAGTGCAGAAAAGAAGGCCTTCAAATATCAAGAAACTCGGGACCAGCTGAGGCGTTTAAAGGAAGCAAAGAGAAAAATGAAGATGAGAAACGATCTAAAAAAGAACGACCTCAAAAACAGTCAAACAAGGGAGGAAAACCTGAGCAATGGAAAAGTTGTGTCAATGATGGTAAAACAACTGATTGGCAAACGAGAAGAGAATGAGAATTTGGTCACACTGCTGAAATGTAGAGAGGAGGAATTGCTCAAAGAGAAGGAAAAGACCTCTGAAATTGAAGCTAATCTGAGGAATGTCATCGAGCAAAGGCGTGCTAACTCAGCAAAGATCAGACGCGCATCTTATGTTCTGCAGAATTATGGAGTGGCCCAAAAAAATGTGTCGGAAGCATTGCGTGCAGTTTATCGTGCCCTGACTGGTGAGACCCTACCCGGTCCAATGCTGTCATACACCACCACCGAGCCAATGGAAACAAGAGAGCATGCAGGAGGACAAGCCGATGATTACCTTGATACCAACTTAACGACGCTCCAAGACACAGAGACTGCCAACAACACCAGCAATACCATGAGTGATCAGGTTTGTATTATTCCAGTATCATGCAAGCACATTTTTCAGATATTTTGTTGTCCTACTTAAAAGATCTATTATTTTCTATGTAATGGTTAGGTTAGGATATGTTACAGTTACTTGCAGTCAACATAAATTTCTTGTTAAATATATGTGTATGCATGTGATTCTTTAATTCTCCCAAATATTTGATCCTCGGCTGTTTTGGAATACTTCAAGAACAGTGAAATTTTTTTAGATATTATTGCAATGATTATGTAGGATCAAGTCATTATTGATTTCCATAGTTACTCATGAAAACAAAACAAAACATGAACATGAAATAATTTATCTGCAAAGGAGTAGTTTCTTAAATGATAGGCAAGGGAGATTATTTAGAATTTAAATGAGTCATAAGATGAACAATTTTATTTCAGAAAAAGGCCTTACAGGCTTTAAAGACCCCAAAACCAGAGCCAGAAATGCTAGTGCCCCTCAAGCGTCCAATGGAAACCAAAGATGCGAAAGAAATGGCAAAGAAGATCATCAAGTCAGGAGCAATTAAAGTTCCTCAACGTCCACAGAACAACACTGAAAAGACAACTTTCAAAAGATCTATGGTAAGAGTTTGAAGAATATATCTGTCTACCTGTACTACCAAGCGGGCTTCTTCCTCCTTATATGAGAGGTAACCAAATCAAAGTCATGCACCTACTCCCACCCTTGTTCCACTCCTATCTTAGCTATTTGTCCTAGGGTAAAGTTTTAGTTGTGCACACGCTAGCGATATAGCAATAGAAAATTAATTATTTTGTAAATTATAATAGATCAATGTAATATGTGATTTTCTTGGCAGAAATCAATAACAAAAAAGTTGCTAAAACCTATTTTCTAATGAATGAAGTTGTGGCGGTTGAATGATATGCCATGTTTGTTTTGATAGGTGCCGAGGTCGAAGAAATGAAAGGATGATAAATTAGTCTATTCTAACCTAACCTAACCTACATAACCTAGCCAACGTTTAGTAATTTGGTACCTCAATTTCTAAAGATCATCTGGGTCATCGTCATGGATGCAGATGGCCTGATTATTATTGTACCTCGGGCAATTAACAGATGACAGCAGAA
Source organism: Oratosquilla oratoria (assembly GCF_046742065.1). NCBI lineage: Eukaryota > Metazoa > Arthropoda > Malacostraca > Stomatopoda > Squillidae > Oratosquilla > Oratosquilla oratoria. The sequence goes on from NW_027467734.1 coordinate 656,342, forward strand.
CCCCGTGTTCTCTCATAAAGTCCAAGGAAGCCCTATTGTCTTTGTAACAGCATTTATAAACGTCACTTGGAGTTGGACAACACTGGGTCTACAACGTGAAAACTGTCGTCTGATAGTGACTGGACTGGCACAGAGTCCATACCCTATCCTAGTGGCTTCATTCATTAGTAAGTTTGCTTGTAGCAAATTTTTTTTTTTTTCTTTTTTTTTTTGCCAAGAAAATTGCATATTATGTTCATGTATTATAATTTACAAAATTAATATTTAATTTTCTAATGCTATTTCATGTAAGTGTGCACAACTAAAATAGTACTGCTATTTGTAGATGAAGAGACATCCTTGTTTCCTGCCCACTGCCCAGGTCAGAAACAATGTAGCAAGACACAGCACATCTATAGCAGGGCCACTTCACTCACATGGCAAACCCCCCCCCCCCAATCCCCTCGTGCAGAAAATAAAAAATAGAGAAATCCCTCTGGACTGCATCAAAATATCATCCATACACAACCATTCTCCACTCGCCTTTATCCCTGCCTTTTCCCTTCCTTGCTTAGAAGGCATTCTCCTCTTGCTCAAAGCCCCCTTTTACCCCATCCATCCATCTCATTCTCCGTCTTCCCCTCAAGTTTACTTCCTTGAAGTTCACATTGGTGTGCTAGTATATGTAAATAAATACAGAAATACACTCACACCCAAGTCCTTCAAAGGCCACCAAACTCAATACTCCAACAATAGCCCTGAGATGTAAATCACATAGAAAAAGACCTTCCCATACCAGACAAAAACCACACTAGCACACTTGTGCTTAGGAGATCATCTGTCATTAAAACAAAACCAGCATAGAAGAGGCCTGGCCACAGATTCAAACTGCCAGAGATAAAGCCACCACACAGAAGATATAGAACACCTCATATGTTCCACACTAACAATCCTCAGACAATAAGATATTATCTCTTCCCTAAGTGAGTTATGGCCCTGCCTGGAGGCTGTTGCTGGTTTCTTGGAGGCTGCAGGTCTTCTGCATGAGAGACTAGAGGCAAGGGATTAATGTGTGTGTGTGTGTATATATATATATATATATATATATGTATATGCTATTAAGAACACGCGTACGTGTGTTCACTTATGCAAACTAGACCACTTGGAAAAAAGAAACTAATGAAACAGAGCGCTTTCGTATATTACATCTTCAGTGCAACAAGTGAAGTTGCACTGAAGATGTAATATACAAAAGCGCTCTGCTTCGTTAGTTTCTTTTTTCCAAGTGGTCTAGTTTGCATATATATATATATATATATATATATATATATGTATATATATATATGTATACACATATATATATATATATATATATATATATGTATATATATATTCATTTGATCAGCCACGTTAACTTTTTCCATTTTAATTCATTGCTAACACAATTGAGACTAACAAAGTGCTCAATGGAAGCATATTCAAAAACTGATACACTGTCTGTCTATGCCTCAAACCTAGCCAATATGTAACAAATGGACTGTGATTTAACCTGTTGCACTATCAAGATTGGGCAATTGGTTAAGTCACTGTCCCTATGTATCAGCTAGGTTTGAGTCCTAGCCCAACAACATATCAGTTTTTGAATATGTTTCCATCGAGCTCCTTGTTAGTTTCAATCATGTTTGTAAGGAATTAATCGGGAAAAAGTTAATGTGGTTGATAAGATGAAAATTTGTGTACTGGGGACCATTCAGTGTATGTTGTAATTATATACATATATCACTAGTGAGAAATGTATTAAGGTGTTTGTAAATCATAACTAACACCACAGATGGATAAAAAGAAAGAGCTAAATAAGCAAGTCTATATATTTTTATTGCTAACTGCAATCCTTTTCAGTAGTACAAAGTGGGGGGAGGATGCTATCTTTAGATAACAACTTCTTACAAAAGCAAAGGAACTAGGGAAGGAGTAGATACCACGACCCTCACTCTCTGGTGACCTGAGAATGACATGAGGTTGGGGGAGGGGGAGGATACCTATTAACAATTTGTTTTGTAATGAAGATTTATGAGATTATGTAAGTGGTACCCCAGACATAATCTCAGCATTGTTCATTACAAAACAAACTGTAGGTATCCTGACCCGACCTTATGTCATCCTCAGGTCACCAGATAGCGAGGATAGAGGTATTTACTCCTTCCCTGGTTTCTTTTCTTTTGTAAGAGGTTGCTATTTAAAGATAGCACGCTCCTCCCAGTTTGTACTACTGAAGAGGATTGCAGTTAGCAGTTGAAACATATAGATTCACTTATTTAGCTCTTTTTTTTCTGACTGGTGTTAATTGTGATACATATATATGTGTGTGTGGTTCACGGTGGTCTTGGATTGCCTGTTGGAAGAGAGCTCAGAGCTCATATACGATCTATGTGTAATGCTGTGACTTTACATACACCCACCCCCAACTCTGCCCATGAGAGTTAGAGTATCAACTTGCAGTGCAGCAATACTGAATTTTTTTCAGCCCTGGGTAGGATATGAACCCAGGCTACCATAGTGGCAGCCGGAAACTTTAACCACTATGCCACAAGGTAGTTAAGTGTGTGTGTGTGTATGTATATGCATCCACATACACATACCCGTACCTTTATATAGGGGGGACGGAGAGGGGGGGTCGCCGATTTAATGAAGTGGCCTTGCTGTGGATGTGCTGTGTCTTGCGACATTGCTTCTGACCCAGGGCAGTGGACAGGGTGCAGGGATGACCCGTCATCCAGGAGGTGCTAAGATTGGAGGGGTGTGGAGTGTTTTTAGGAATGGAATGGGTGGGAATGATTTTATGCCTTTTCCTTTTTGGCTACCTCCCTAGTAAGGGGGAAAAAGCCTTGGTATATGTATGTATCATCATATCATTTATGGTGATCATCTTTTGATTTTACTTACATGCTTATGCATTGACACAGCTTTTGCATGAAGGCATTTTGCCCTAGAAATGCATCAGTGTAGTAGAGGATTAAATTCACTATTAGATTGAAAATTGTGGCATATATCACTGATGACATTGACGTTGTGCATGCAAAAGGTGAAATATATGTTTTACACATTAAAGTTGTTTTGATGTTAGGAATATATCTCCTAATATTACCATTGTTTTCAGAATCTATATGATAGATTTGCCACTGCACGGGACCGAGAAGAGCGAGGGGAATTCACGCGTGACGGACGGGGAAGTGATGGCAAACCAAGACGGGGCCATACTATTTATGTATTTGGGAACAATATAACAGAAGAAATTTTGAAGAAAGCATTTTCAACATTTGGCAATATTGTAAATGTTAATATGGAGATTGAAAAGCAGTAAGTACATTTTTTGTAAAATTTTTAGTTGTTGGAAGCAAATTCTGTAATCTCTATCTGTCTGTATACCAAGGACTTTTTCCACCTTATAGGGGAGGTAGCCAAGGCAAAGGCACACACCCATTCTAGTCCCATTCACCACCCTTGTTTACCTCTCGTCTTAGCTCCTTGTGGATAAAGGATCCCTATCTCCTGCTTATTGTTTATTGCCTGGGTTAGATGCCATGCAACAGGACAATACGTCCACGGCAAGGTCGTGTTTATTATGGATATAATTATTATGTGATGGATGATAAGATTATATGTTATCAGTTTTGACTACT
>NW_027467734.1:665000-695000 GCF_046742065.1 Oratosquilla oratoria
AATCTTTTGCTGTCAGTCACTCTTGTAGGAGACCCACAGCTCCCAAGTCTTTGCCAATGGCCATCAGATTGGCCCACAATTCTCCACATTAATATTCTGTAGATAGCAACTCAATATTTCTTCCATATGTGTCTTGTGTAGGTCAGCTCTCAGATAGATTAACAGATTAATCTGTCTATATCAGCGTTTCTCAACGTTTTTACCCTTTTGTAACCTTTAGAATAAATTGCATGTCTCAAGGAAGCCCTGCACAAAAAATAAAGAAAAAAACATGTACCATATATTTCTAATTTCATTTTCATTGTAATAATAGGTTAGATAGGATGATGTCTATGTTACATTATTACAATAACCAAGAATATGTCGTGTGTGTTTAATTATGTATATGAAATTAAATACATACATATACCAAGGCTTTTTCCCCCTTACAAGGGAGGTAGCCAAAAAGGAAAAGGCATAAAATCATTCCCACCCATTCCATCCCAATGAAATTAAATTAAAAATCAAAAGTGTATTAGCTTATCTCGCTTGTTCTCGCAGAACCCTTAGGGACCTTTTGCAGAACCTTAGATAGAGTTCTGGGGAACCCTGGTTGAGAAATGCTGGTCTCTAAACTAAAATGTTTCTTTTCCCTAAAGGAAGTAACCAGCCAAGGCATGCACCAAACCTGTAGTCATTACACACCCATTCATCACCCAATTGTTTCCCTTTTATCTTAGCTAATTATCAATGAAGAGTCATCCGTCCTAGCCACCCACCCACTCACTGCCTAGGTTAGAAGCAATGCAGCAAGACACACCACATCCACAACACAGCTGGATTAATAGATGTATAGATAAAGCATATACATATACCAAGGCTTTTTCCCCCTTACAAGGGAGGTAGCCAAAAAGAAAAAGGCATAAAATCATTTCCACCCATTCCATCCCTAAATACACTCCACTCCCCTCCACCCTCCCTCTTGTTTTAGCACCTCCTGGATGACGGGTCATCCCTGCACCTTGTCCACCGCCCTGGGTCAGAGGCAGTGTCACAAGACACAGCACATCCACTGCAAGTAGACAAAAATAATAGGTGAATCAAATAGATAATTGATAAACATACATACATACATATACCAAGACTTTTTCCCCCATACAAGGGGGGTAGCCAAAAAGAAAATGGCATAAAATCATTTCCACCCATTCCATCCCTAAATACACTCCACCCTCCCTCTTGTCTTAGCACCTCCTGGATGACGGGTCATCCCTGCACCTTGTCCACCGCCCTGGGTCAGAAGCAGTGTTGCAAGACACAGCACATCCACAGCAAAGCCGCTTCATTAAATCAGCGACCCTCCCTCTCTGTCCCCCCATGCATAAAAGGAGAAGATGGGGAGAAATCCCTTTGGGCTGCGTCAAATTTTGCTCACACATACTACCTCACCCCCCATCTCCCCACCCATTCCACCTCATGCATTACAACATCATCCATATACAACCATTCTCCATTCACTCCATTCCATTGTCACCAGATAATTGATAAACATAAATAATGGAATGCATGAATGAAAATAAAGAATAAATAAGAGATAATTGGGTACTGGTTTAGGCTTTATTCCCCATTCTTGAATGAACTTACCTTGGTAATGTGTTTCAGTACAACATGTATTCAGTAATTCAAATAGGTGGTTAGAGAAAAGAGCTAACGGATTATAATACTGGTTGTGTGTATTTGTACAGATGAACGGCAGCATGGTGTCGGGCATACAACTCAAGGTGACCTTGGCCAGGAGGCAGCTGGTTATAATTCCAATCAATAATGCCTCCTCTTCTGCTACTTGCTCTACAATAGGTAAGTGTGATTATATTGAATTCCTATGTAACCTTATCTAACCACACCAACCACGCACATGATCCACAGACACGTGACATGGCACTCATCTTGAACAGAACTTGCCTCATTTGCTGACTGCTTTCCCAGAACAAAATATCTTACCCAGCACCAACTCAGACAACAGGATATCGCTACACAAAGATGCCTAATGTCACCAGAGAAACATACATACCATGTCTAACCATACCCACCAACCATACGACTAACCCCCATAAGTAGAACTAACTCCAATGCTTAAGAATAGTGAATTAACACCTTTACTTATGACAACCCACTAACCCCCTTTATATGTGGACTGTTTTGTAACCAAGACAGTAGAGCTGGCCTGGTCAAATGTCTGCCAGACTGATCTGCCCAGGTCACGCACCTGGCAGAAGGCAGACATTTGCCCTAGGCAGTGTTGAGGTGAAAGCCCAGCACTTACTGTGTTTTACTCAAAGGGCCCATTGATAATTTGTTGTTTAAAACCCAGATTGTTGTTAATAGAAGAAACTCTGGCTTGGAGTTTATCTCACCCGCATTAAGTCCACCTTATGCAACCACAACCCATTTAATGGTTACAGTGGCGACAATGAGTTACAGGTTACACCTATCCAGGAATGTGATGATATGGTTTAATGTACAAACTCCCTCCTGTTGGGAGGTGAGGACGGTGCCCCTTACAGAGGACTTTATAGCATGGAATCCAATGAACCATGCCCTTAGTTCAACTTCGCTGGTGGCAGGATTTGAACCGCAATCCCCTCTACCTTCGCTGCAAGTAACAATTCCCTAACCCACTTGAGCAGCAAGCTTCCAGGAATGTAAATCTTTTCATTACTGTTGCAACATCCATCCAAATAGACTTGGCTTGTAAACTGTGTACTCAAGAACAGCCTGATACTGAACTATGATTATTTCACTCTCATTGCTACTGTAACCCACTGTTCAGATTAGGAGGAGGTGGTTTTATTTAGTCAGTGATGGAATGGAGTGGAAATATGGGATTCAGAGTAAGAGGTATTGCACAAGGACCAGGGAGGTCATGCAGTTCCAATTCAGTTCAAGGAACACTTTTCTTTTTGAGAAGAGAAGTTAAGATTTCCTTCATTTATGCCTTCTCTAGGGTGACATTTACTTTACACATTTTACTGTGGCTAATGATAACTCCATTGGAAGTATTGTATTTTGTCAAATTTGTTTCTTTGCATGGGCGTTTCTTTGAACAGGGCCAAATCGAAGCAGAAAGGCATGGTCTGTTGCCATGAAACTGTCTGGAAAGATGGGCAAAATATAATACAATATAAAGATGGACTCAGAGCATGTATGCATAAAAGTATACCAACATAAGAAAAGAAATTAGACAATCACTCATGGTCAACACAGTAGAAACATTCACCATACATTAAAAAATCTATATATATGGTTTAGTTTAACATTATGAAACCTGGCCCCCTGTCAGGAGGCTAGGACAGTGCCCTTTACAGAGAATGTCATAGCATGAAATTTAATGTACCATGCCCCTGGTCCAGTTCGCTGGTGGCAGGGTTCAAACTGTTTTCACCTCAACCTCTGTTGCAAGTAGCAATACTCTAACCCACTCAGCCAATGAGCATTCATATATATATATATATATATATATATATATATATATATATTATATATATATATATATATATATATATATATATATACACATATACACATACATACATACATATACCAAGGCTTTTTCTCTCTTACAAGGGAGGTAGCCAAAAAGAAAAAGGCGTAAAAACCATTCCCACCCATTCCATCCCTAAATACACTCCACTCCCCTCCACCCTCCCTCTTTTTTTCAGTAATTCACAAGAACACATGAAAATGATTTACAGAAATAACACTGGGAAATTTAAGAAACTTAGTCCAAATGTTTTCATCTATTTAAGACATCTTCATGGAATACATATTCCCTGAAGATGTCATAAGTAGACAAAAACGTTCAGACTAAGTTTCTTATCTCCCAGTGGTTTTCTGCAATATATATATATATATATGTATATTTATATATAAATAATATAAATATATATATATATATATATATATTTATATATAAATAATACAAATATATATATATACATATATGTATGTATGTATGTATGTATGTATATATAAATATATATTTAACGTTGTATTTCTTCCACCTTTTATGAAAGATGAGGAGAAGTAAAAACCAGTGACTGTCTTCCATCTTTATACTAATTTCAGTTGGTGACATAAACAATCCCACACTAATACAATCCAGACATCAGTTTAAGGTTTCTTCCAAGAGATCTATGGGAGAGTCTAAGGACCATTAACAGCTGCTGTAGGGTTTCAGACTTCCAGTCATTTAGCTGCCTAATGTAGGCCTTATGGTCTCTTGCAGTCTTCCTCATTCTTATGTTCTTACATTCAGTCAGTGAAACATGGAAACTATTAAAAATTCAATGCAACTGCTGTATCTCATCTCATGTAAACTTTACAAAATATGGTCTGTGAGAGACTAAGCTTTGGTTGTTTTTAGAAAATATATTATCCATAATTTGAATATTGAATGACAGGATTGCAGTCATTTTGATGTTTGCAAACTGTATGTTTTTTTGTTTTTCTTCAACAGCTGCCAGTCACTCACAGAAAGGCTCTCACAAAGACAAGAGAGCTTTGGTTTAATATGATGTGGAATATTTCTAATGTGGGCCGTCTTTTCAAAGGTAAGCATATTTTGTGGTCTTCCACCTAATCTCCAACCCATAACATACTTCACTTCACTTCACTCTGCTGGATCTTGAACCTCGTGTAGATTCTGGTCCGCCAACAGTAAGCCTCTCCATGCCCTTTGGTCCTGTGCTGCTTCCATTCAGGTTGCTTTATTTATTCCTCTTCTGTTCATCTCCGCATCCACACCATCCATCCGTCTCATTCGAGGTCTCCCTCTAGGTCTTCTTCCAGGGATTCTACCCATCATAACTCATTTTGGAATTCTATAACATACACTGTTCACAAAACCATATAGACCTTGCAAGGATTTGATAGGAAGTTACGAACTGTGTAGGCTTGATCGCAGTGAATAAAGAAAATATAAAATTGGATAATTCATACATGTTTGTTTTTAAGTGATAGATACATACATACACCAAGGGCTTTTTCCCCTTTACAAGGGAGGTAGCCAAATTCAAAGGCATAAATCCACTCCCACCTATTTCATCCCCACATACTCCACTCCTATTCACCATCCCTCCCTCCCTCTCTCTTTTCTTGGCTCCTCCTGGATGACAGGTCATCCTTGCATCTCACCCACTGCCTTGGGTCAGAAGCAATGCAGTAAGACACAGTGCATCCACGCTTCTTTTAATTAGCGACCCCCCCCCCTTCTGTTCCCTCATGCAGAAAAAAAGAAGTTGGGGAGAAATCCCTTCGGGCTGCATCAAAATATCATATACACATGCTCCCTCACTCCCCACACCCATCTCCCACCCACTCCCTTCCAAGCATCACAGCATCACCCATGCACAACCATTCTCCAATCACCCCTATCTTCTGTCTTCTCCCTTCCTTCCCCAATACCCCTTTTACCCCATCCATCCACCTTATCCTTGGTCACCCCATCTTGTTCATTTCCTCCACCTCTGCCTTCTGCACCTCTTTTACTAATATTCATTTATTAATTCTTTACATGTGTCCAAACCATCCCGATACTCTTTCAACAACCCTATGTCCCAACTCCCTTTCCACCCTCAATCTCCTCCTCACCTCATTTCTCACTCTGTCCATCCTAGTAACCCCTACCATACTTATTTCATCTCGAACACATTTAAATTCTTCCTCTCTTATGTCCCATGTCTCTGCCCCATACAGTGCTGTTGGCACAATCACCTCTTCATACAACCTCCTCTTAGCATCCATTCCCAAATGTCTATTTCTTATTACACTTTTTAATCCCCCAAGGCATTTACTTGCTTCTCATAATCTGTTGAATGTCTGTTGAACAAGGAGGGAGAAGGCAAGAGATAGGAATGAGTGGAGAATGGCTGTGTATAGATGCAAGGATAGGGGTGAGTAGGGAGTGGTCATGTGTGAGTGATATTTGATGCAGCCCAAAAGGATTTCTCCCTCTCTTCTCTTTTTCCACATGAGGGGACAGAGAGGCGGGGTCACTGAGTAAGTTAAGCAGCCTTGCTGTGGATGTGTTGTGTCTTGCTGCATTGCTTCTGACTCAGGGCAGTGGGCAGGATACAGGGATGACCCGTCATCCAGGAGGTGCCAAGATAAGAGGGAGGGTAGTGGAGTGTATTAGGGATGGAATGGGTGGGAATGATTTCTATGCCTTTGCTTTTTGGCTACCTTCCATGTAAGGGGAAAAAAAGCCTTTGGTATCTGTAGGTATGCATGTTGATGTCTGGTGGGGGTTTCACAGAGTAGGAAGTTTGGTGGTCAGTCTTGCAGGATATCTTTTGTGATTGAGTATGGACATGTTTTTGTGTGGATGTATTGTGTGGTACAGGTGGTATTATTTGATTAATCTATCTGCCAGCTCCCTCTCCACCTCCATTTCTCACTCATTTCATCCTCATAACCTCCATCATGCTTCTCAAATACTTTATCTCAGGTAAATACAATTAAATTTCTTTTCTCTGCTTCCCTTACATTCCAAGTCTGTGCCCCATGCAGTGTTGTAGGCGCAATCACTCTTTCATATAGTCTTCTGTTTGTGCCTGTTCCTCATGACACTTTCCATTCCCTCTACAGTTTACCTCCACCTCTATTCCTCCATTTCCTGCTACATGTGACTCTGTATACTTAAAAAATATTCAATTCCTTTAGCTTTCCTCCTTTAAGATGTACATTCAGCTCTGCCACCCTCATCCCTTGTATATCTCGTCATCTTGTTTTTACCTTCATTTACTTTCAACTTTCTCCTCTCACATACCCACCTGAAGTCGATCACTAACAGCCTTAGTCCCTCCTCTGACCCAGCCACAAGTGTTGCAAAGAACAATTGGCTCACCTTCCACCACTCTCACCAATCATCTCCCATGCCATCACCCTTCCATTTACCTCCTTTATCACCCCATCCAAGAAAAGAGGGAGGGAGGGTTGGTGAATAGGAATGAAGTACGTGAGGATAAAGTGAGTTGGAGTGGATTGCCTTTGACTTTGGATACCTCCCTTGTAAGAGGGAACAAACTGTTGGTATATGTATGTATGTATGACCCCATCCATGTACATGTTGAACAACTATGGTGACATTACACAACCTTGGCACAGTCCCACCTTCACTTCAGACCATTCACTCTCATCACTTCAAACCTAAACACATGTACTACTATTTGTCTATATACCAAAGGCCTATTTGTATTTCCCCTTACCAAGGCATGCACCCCCCCCCCATTCCACTCCATTCCACTATCACCCATATGTTTCCCTCTCATCTTAGCTCCTCTTGGATGAAGGGTCATCCCTGTCTCTTGCCCACTGACCAGGTCATGAGCAGTGCAGCAAGACACAGTACATCCACAGCAGGGCCAGCTGCTTTATTTACAAACTCTACTACTTGCATAAAAACGTTTGACTGCCATTAACAGCTTTTTCCACTGTTTCATTCATCTGCAACACCTCCCACAATGTCTTCCTGTTGACCCTGTCATAAACCTTGTCCACATCCATAAAAGCCCAAAAAATACTTTTCCCAAAATATACCTACATATCTGCCGTACTATAGAAATTTGACTTTTTTTTCTACCTTTACCCACCGTGTTTCTTCTCAATTACTCCTATATACTTCTTAATCCCTTTATTTAACACCTTCCCATATGCCTTTCCAATTACACTCAACAGATTAATCCCTCTAAGACTATTACAGTCCTATTTGTCCCCTTTTCCTTAGTAAAATGGAACTATACAAGATGCTCATGTAAGTAGCATAAAACTAGTAAGTAGCATCCGACCTAGATATGGATCAAAAGGTCTCCTGTCGGCATGCTCCGCCTTTGTAATCCTTTGTACTAACCCTATCACTATGGTAATGTTCCTAAGCCGAGTAAAAAGAAAAAAATAACCTGACAGACAATATAAAAGCTGCAGAATGTATCACTGTGGTGTAAGGGATAATCAAGATGATCTTAAACTGTTTGCTTTGATAACACTGTGGGTGGCTTGGCTCGGTAGTAGAGCACTGGCATTACGTCGCATGGTCCTAGGTTTATGCCCAGGTTTCTACCACCAGTCATCTCGGGTATGAATAAATACCAGCGTCTACTGGGGAGTCAAGGTGGGGAAGACCTGGCCACCTTACCATAATCTGAAATTTTAGTATACATGTCTGTAGAAGACATGATGTCATTCTATCTTGCATGAGACCAACTTTGGTTCCGATGATAACATTACCTAAGTTGAGTGATATGATTTGGTACTAGCTAGAATGAAATGTGTAATGTGCTATCACAGAAAATGGGTTCATTCTATTGCTACTCCAGTGGCTATTGATCAAGACCCTAGTTTGTCCTGAGTATGACCTCTTGATTTGATGAAGTCATCTAACATTAGCCTGAATGAAATTTGTGAAAGGTTTTACCATTGTCAAGGGGTGAAATTTTATATGGAAAGACTTTTTTTATATGAATTTCTTTTTAGTTGCAGATGTCTTGAAGTCAAATGAGTTTCATGACAGCCACAAACGCCCACATGCTGGAAGACTGGTATTTTATATTTGCTTAGAATGATGTATTGATAGAATATTCCAATATATCAAACAGTATAAACTTTATGCTATGAGATATCCTGCATGTAGGAAAAATGATATCACAGATATAGATCAATATATTTCACATCAATTTCCAAGTGTTTTCTTATCCACTCATAACAGTTCCATTAACGAGGAAGTTTCAATTCGACAATTTGAGTTGGGGGTTATTCATGAACGAATTGAATTTGTTTGACTTTTACAGTAACTGCACAAAGAATAGAAATATGAAATTTCTTTTACTACTTCCCTGATAGTTAGTAGGGTCTTCCTTGTTTCTCCCTTTATATATTGATACTATATTTTCTCTTTTCCATTCTTCTGGAACTTTTCCTTCTTTCAATGAACAGCTTATTAAACTACGTATTTTGTTTGTTAGTTTGTTCCTGCATGCTCTCAAAATCCAGTTTGCCATTTCATCTGGTCCATGTGATTTTCTGACATCGAGATTACTCAAGTGATTCATTATTTCTTTCCTTGTTACTTCTATCTCTTTCATCTCTAAGTTGTATGTTCTCCCTCGTAAACACCAATTTAAAATGCTAGTTCATAATTTCTGCCATTTCTATTTCCTCTGTGCATTCAACTCCTTGTCGTAGTTTCTCTAATTCTTGTTTGTCTTTCAGATTGTTGTTTACAAATCTATAAAATAGTTTTGGTTGATCTTTACATTTTTCTATGACATCTTTTTCGTATTTTCTCTATTCTTCTCTGCACACTTGTACATATTGATTTCTGTAATTAGTATATCTTTTAAATTTTTCAGGTCTTTTGTCTTTATTCCATTTTATCCAAGCTTTATCCCTTTTGTCTTTTAATACCCTTACATATTTTGTTGTACCAACACTTTTACATATCCTTTTTCTTTTTAGTTTTTGGAACATACTTTTCCACTCTATAAATTTTTGTCAAAATATTCCATTTCTCTTCTACTGTAGTTTCCTCCTTGTGTATCCTTTCCCAGTCTACTTTTTTAAAGAATTCTCTTATTTGATGAAAAAAAATCCATACATCAATCTTCCTTTTCTATATCGTTCGTTTTTTCATGTATTTTTCCTCATTTAGTTCCAGTTCAATCAATATGTGGTCACTTTTACTTAATGGCGTCTTATATTCAATCTTGTCCACTATTTCAAGTACTGATGTGATTATTACATCCAGTCTCAATGGTTCTTCTTCATTTCTATACCTAGTATTCTCTTGTATCCATTGCGACATTTTATTTTCTATAATCATATCAAGTAGTCCATTTCCCCATAGGTCGTCTCCACCCTTCACTGTCATCTCTTCCCAGCAGAATTCTTTATAAAGTCCCCCATTATAACTATTCTTCTTCCATCTCCCATTATCTTATTTAGGGTTATCCTTATATCTTCTAACATATTTTTGTGTTCTTTCTCTTCCCATGGAGCCGTTTTAGGAGGCACATAATTTACCACAAACATCCCTGTCCTCCACTTCCATCATAATCATCTATACTCTATTCTTTCCATATTTGACATTCCTCACGTTTATATCCTTCTTAGTCAGGAACATAACTCCACCCCCTTGTTTTACCCCTCTGTTTCTAATCCAATAATTACATGGACCATGTCCTACACTGTTGGGTGGTAGTGGACCTTTGAATTTTGTCTCTACAATTTCCATTATGTCCGGTTCTTTTTCCTTCAGGTAATCATTCAGTTCATTCAAGCCTGTTATCAAGCTATCTATATTTGTGTAAGACACTTTTAATTTTCTGCTACTTCCATCCTGTTTTCTGTTTCCCTTCCATTTTTCTCTGTTATGAACCATTTCCTCACTTTCATATTCACTACTCTGCAATTGAATTTCTCTTTGACTCTGTTCTGTTCTCGTTTTTTCCTTAGCTTCTATTGTTTTTCTCATCCTCTCTTTCCTCTTTATTCATCTCTCTTTTTATCCATACCTGTTCATATAGATCACTTTATGCTAGTTTCCCTGTTTTTGCTAAGATATTCTCTGCTGTCGTTTGTGACCTGAATTTAACCTTAATTGATCTGGTCTTATTTGTATTGTATTTCCCTAGTCTACATATTTCTCCAATTTCTTTCCCTATTTCTTGTTCATTTTCTTGAACTACTTCTAATATCTTGTTTACTTTTTCCTTCTTTACTCTTGTAGTCCTATTTGGATTATGCTTCTCTTCCATCCCTGATATAATTATACACTTCTTTTTATCCGCTAAGTCTCTTACTATATTCTCCTTCTCCCTCATCACTTTGATAACCGTGTCCTTAGTTTGTTCTTTCATCTGTTGTTTTGCTATATCTCTAAATTCAATTTTGTTATTATTTTGGACTTTTCTCCAACCCTGTACCTCTTTTGCTATGGACTCTTTATTCTCTTTATTATTCTTTTTTAATTCCTCATTCTTATCCTTTACTTCTTTTAACTGTCTTTTTAATTCTTCTATTTCTTTATTTAGGTTTTCGTTCTCCTTTAGTTCCTCCAATTTATCAACTCTTTGTGTAATCCGTGTAAGTTGACTGAACCTAACCTCCCAGTGTTCGTTCATTTTCTCTAGTTTTTCCTCTAGACTTGCTAATCGGGGGAAGGTTGTCATCTCCCTCATTAAATCCGTGGAAATAAATATCTTCACCTTCCATTGCGCTGTTCTTATCTATATTTCTAATTTTTACATTTTTACCAACCTCTTCGATTTCACCTCTATCGTCTGCGCATCTTTTGTTGACATTCCGTCTGACTTCCGGGGCCCATTCGTCCCCTTCCTCATTTCTTTCCATTTTCATCAGCAATCCTTCCCTTTCTCCTTTTTCTTCACATTCCCACTACACCACGAGCTTTCCCCTACCCTACTAATACAACACAGGTACTTCTTCGTCATTGAGGTCCACGAAATTTGAAGTTTTTCCTGGAGTTCCAAACTTCGCTGTCACTTTGACTGTCGGTGTGTGTGTGTGTGTGCGTACGTGTTAGTGCGCGCAAGCTCTCTTTTTCTAAGTCAGTCAGCTAAATAAGATTGTCTATCATTAACCAGGATAAAACATGGCGTAGTACCAGTACCAATAACTGGGCCCCGAGTTAGTCAGGGACACCCGTAAGCCGATCAAATCAGTTCACATCAACAAATCTGCACGAGCCTTGTGAAACCTGCAACGGAAAACAAGAATAAAGCTTTGTATTTAAAAATAGATTTTATTGATACATGTTTATTGAATACAAAGTTGAAGAAAAAATAGCATTGACGTGAAAGAAATGCCAGATGGACCCACTGCGTATTTTTCTCTTTATTTGGGCCTTAGATTATTTAGTTTTCACTAGAGCTGGAAGCGTCCTCAAAGTAGCCACGGAAGCGTTACGTCGAATTGTTGACATTTGCCACTTTTACAAGTTGCGTAAACATTCAAAGCACATGCGTTGTGATGCATACGTTCGTATTCATTTATATATTTTTACGATGTTAAAAGTAGTAATCACTTTTGGCAAAAAACAAATAAATGAAAAAGAACAAATTTGTAGCTGCTATGATGACGCCATGGTCTACTCCCTAGCCCCACACTCACCACACCTCTACGATTGTCAGACGAATGTTGAATCTATGAAATTAATATTTCCTTTTTTTAACAACGGTAGCAAAACAATCTCCTTGCAACGCAATTGCAATATCTTGTTAAATAGAAACGAACTAAAAATATTCACGTAATAGAAAAAATATATATATCGTAGCGTTAACATGATTGTTGTGGCTAACCGAAAGGCAAGATCCCAAAGCGATTTTTTTCGACTAAATATCTAATGGATGCACGCTGACCAAGCGAATTAGAGCGTCGCTGCTTGCGGCGGAAGTCGAGATGACGGTTATTCGAACTCTGCCGCCTGCGAGTTGGACCAAAGGCATGGTTGATTAAATTCCACGCCACAAAGTCCTCAACAGAAGCCACCAGTTCGTGACGTGAAGCCAAATCATCATCATCATCAAAAAGGTGCTAATATAGCGTGAGGTCTACCGCCATAATATGTCGCCTACCCAGGTGCAGAATGAGGTCTACCACGTGACCTGCGTTCCTCCGGGATGCTCCCCGCACCTGTCCATTAAACATGTGTCCTGTCCACATACATAAAAAAACGTGACCTGTTCTGACCTACCCTAACCTAACCTATTTGTGTCATTCTTAGAATATATACAAAGTGTGTGTCGCTAAAATGTATGGAAATATATGATAACATGTTTATTTCTACACTTCTTCCTTTAATATGAATGTAATTAGAAATCCGATTATCTATCTTATCATTCCTAGGATATGTACAACATATGTTTATCGCTAAACTTAATGTATGGAAATTGCAGACCTCACGCTATAGTACTAACGGGAGGTAGATCTCACGCTATAGTGTGATAGACCTCACGCTATAGTATGGTAGACCTCACGCTATAGTGTGGTAGACCTCACGCTATAGTGTGGTAGACCTCACGCTATAGTGTGGTAGACCTCACGCTATAGTGCGGTAGACCTCACGCCATAGTGTGGCAGACCTCACGCCATAGTGTGGCAGACTTCACGCTATAGTGTGGCAGACCTCACGCTATAGTGTGGTAGACCTCACGCCATAGTGTGGTAGACCACACGCTATAGTATGGTAGACCTCACGCTATAGTGTGATAGACCTCACGCTATAGTGTGGTAGACCTCACGTTATAGTAGCACCATCAAAAGTCTGATGAATCTAGTGCCGGTGATCTGCTACTCGTCTACTTGGCGAGATGCTGAAACCCGCGGTCTTTGCATTCGGGGTCCATGACTACAGATATGGTCAGAGAACCCTGAGGCCTCGCCATGCTGTAAGGAGTGTTCGTTGCCACCAGGAAGCAGTCTTGTGGCTTGAGTGTCGTCTTTGTCTCCTTAACCGTCACTTCGCATTCCCCTTCCTGAAAAAGAAGAAAACCGTATATACTGTGTATATGTATATATATATATATATACATATATATATATATATATATATATATATTATATAAATATATACATATATATATATAATAAATGAATAAACAAATAAATAGAAATAATATAATATGAATAATAATAAATGAAATAAGTAAATAAATACGTAAAGTTAAATGATAACCAAACAGGTAAATGGCAAATAATGATAAATTGACAGATGAATAATAAACAATAATCAGGAAATTATATATATATATATCGTATATATGACCTAAGTGGAGTAGGAAACTCAAGACTAAGACTCCTGTGTTTCCTACTCCACTTACGTCAACCTGTCAGAATGTCTCAACAATATATATATAATATATATATATATATATATATATACTGCATATAATCAACCCGACCCTCGCGGCGGAATAGTAGCGACTGGTGTATATATAAAACAATACTTTCAGAACTGAGAGGTTTTTCCATATGCTAAGATCTTCTGGCGTGCATAATAACGACACCCGCGAAAGGGCCATTTGAAGAGGGTTTTGTTCCTCATTTTAATCAAATATCTATGATTTTATGGGGGAATATGCAGTAATTCCCCTTCGATACCCAGGAGGCGCCATCGGTCCCCCAAACTTTTGTAAACTGGGCCATTTTCCTCGTAAATACAGGGGTGGGTGCAAACAAATAGATAAATAAATAAATACATAAATAAAGATGCACACAGGGTTTTCCGGATAAATATTTGTCGATATTATAAAACATTTTCTCTGTTGAACACTGGTGGACGCCATGATGGAATTCTCCGCGAGCTAGAGTTTAGAGACCACAAGTGGTAGGAAAATAAACAAATAAATAATTAAAATGTTGCCCGTTGGGGAAAGAACTGAACGCAGATTGGTCATAGTCCATCCCCACCTTTGTAAGATATCAGGGATGAACACAAAGTTGGCCATAGGCCACTGGTTACGTGTATCGGCAGGTGCACCAAAACCCTTAAGGGTTTATACACGGAGTTATTTTTCCTCACATATCCTATCTCAAACCTCCATTTGAACAATTAGAATATGACTTCGCTTAAAGAAATCTAGACCTCTTTAAGAACATTTCAACTGTATACCCAACATTCGTATAGTTTACATTGTCTTAGTTCATCATTCAGCTTTGCTGTATATGACGAAAAGATAATTTGATATTTGGAAATTTGAAAAATAAAATATTGTAACCGAGGTCGTTTTTACTCAAATGAACGCTCAACTGTTGGCGCTGGTGAAGCCCAGTGTGGTGCCTTTAGGACTTCCTGCTACACCTCGGATCACCTTTCCTTCGTTTGTGTCAACTTACCACCTGCCAGAGCCACACTTCGCCTTTGCTAACCACTTTGTCGACGAAAGATCCTCGACCCAAGACTTCGACGTCACTCTGGTAGTCGGTTCCGAAAAGCCTCTTGCTGCCCTCGCCGTCAATCTGGGTTGTGGGATAGGAAAGAACAGAAAATCATAAGAATGGAGCGTTTGCTGCCCTCGCCGTCAATCTGGGTTGTGGGATCGGAAAGAACAGAAAATCATAAGAATGGAGACGTTTGCTGTCCTCGCCGTCAACATGGATTATGGGACCGAAGAAAATATAAGAATATTAGAATGAGACTGCAAGAGACCGTAAGGCCTACACTAGGCACTTCCATGTCACCACCTGTCATCCATATCCACAAAGTTATCTAATCTTCTCTTAAAACAACCTATTGTTTCAGCGCTCACTAATTAAATGGTTACTGAGTCTGTTACATTCGTTAAATTCTCTATTGGAAAGCCCGTTCTTGCTTATTTCTCTTTTAAACCTAAAACTGTCCATGAAATGATTGAAAATCATCACTGAATATCGAGATGGAAGTAAAGAAAACGACTGCCCCAGATATACATTCACATACACATCTGAACATATGAACTTGGTTTTCAAGATTCTATCTTTCAAATATTATTTTAATATTCATAATCAATACTCTAACCGTACGTTCTTTAAATTGGGGTTATGAATTCCTTCTTGGAGAAAGGTGAATTGCTTCTTCGCTACTTCCAAGTGACAGGGTCTATGAGGTGGGACTTCCAGCCGTCACTTGTTCCGGGGCCCGCTCGAGAACAAACACTACTACTCGCAGCTTAAGATACACTTGCGTTCATTTACCCAAAATAACTATACTTATCACACCACACTTTTCTTTTTTTTTTACCAATATTTATTATTATCATGAAAGTATAACATTTATGCAAGTTTACATGTAGATTTAACGGATATCAAATCCTTAATTTTGAGAAGAAATAAAAATCCTCCATCGGGGTCTAAGTGGCTCCCGTGGGAATTTATCCCAAGGGTGATGTAGCGACAGACTAAAGGACAATATGCTCAGTACAAATATTCATTTCCATCTAACTATGCTAACACTAACTTCATTTTTCCCTTTCACTATCTAAAGTTCCATTGGCGATGTTTGGAGCAGATGATCTCTGGAATTTTCTAGTCACAACACAAACGGCGGCGTTGCGAGCCCAACGGTCGCCCAGCAAACGCCCAGGGTGGAGTGAGATCTTCTGCTCAAAATTCATTGTTGAATAAGAATAATTAAATGATTATATGTTGCATACGTGCAAAGTATAATTCTATCAATCACTCCAACCTGTTTTCTATTAAGAGGATACAAAGGGGGCGTGAGGTCATCTGCTCAAAAATCATTGTTGAATAAGAATAGTTGAATAATAATAATAATAATAATAATAATAATAATAATAATAATAATAATAATTATAATAATAATAATAACAATAATAATAATAATAATAATAACAGTAGTAATAATAATAATAATAAAGTATTTGTCGTTGCATACGTGCAAAGTCTATCAATCACTCTAACCCGTTTTCTATTAAGATGGAGAGGTTGGCGTGATTAAAAAAATAAGTCCGATTAGCGATTATCTGATTATCCAATTCGATTAATTTTTAAAGCGATTCGATATTTCAATGAGAGATTAAATGTTTTAGAGCGGTTTTCATTGTTTCTAAAGTGAATTATGGTTTTTACCCTAAATAAGCCATTTCTAGTTAATACAAAGAAAAACCAAGCTTTTAAGATAAAGAATGAACATTTCATTTTAATTAGAATATAATAAACAAAAATTAAACTATAGAGTACATATTACACAAAATACATACAGTAATACTAATATATTCTCCAAGAAATAAGATAGGGTCAACTAACAAAGACGACGTCGATCTGGATTAATCGCAAATAATTTTAAATATTCGGCAGTTCGATTAATCGGATAATCGGACTTCCGAATCGGACCGGCCACCTCTGAAGATATAAATAGAAAATATATATAAACAGAAAATCACTGATCAATTTACATGAGGAAGGAAATAGAGAAAAAATTGCCCTAAAAATAGCCAACCTTTCCTCCACTTGGTTAGGAAGCATCTCCTAGAAAGATTACCTAATCTGCGGTCACAGTAACTAAACACAACCAAGTTGCAATAAATTACAATGATAAAATATGGCAACAGAAGATCTTTCGGTCCCTAACGAAGCTGGATTAAAAAAAAATCATTGGGGATTTATCTAAGTGAATTTTAAGACCTCGAACTGTATTACATGAATTACATTACTATATTATTGTATTGCATTACTGTATTACATTACCTTCGCTGGAAACCTATTTCATTCATCGACAACACGGTTGGCAATTTAGTTTTCCTATTTATCGGTTAAATCTACGTCCTGACAGCTTGAGGCCGTCATATCTCGTGTTGTTAGCATTTGGTGTGATTTTTATTTTTCCAATTTTTTTATATAACATTACATACACCTGGACGTTAAATATGCCAAGAAATTAGAAAATATCTTTAGGAGTTCGATAGTTACGGATATTTGTCATAATAAATTTATCTGGAAAGAGCTGGCAATGATCCGTGGAAAATGAAATCGGCTCGACCGACTGATAGGTTATCTAAAGTCACGTAGTTGCTCTTGTCTTAGAATGAAATATCGTGGCTTGTGTCATATTGCCTCGTACAAGATCTTACAGATCTATCGAGATTGAATTTACATGAAATACAAATGGCGGCACATTTTGGGGGGCGGCAATTCTATTCTGGACATGCCGCCCACAATGCTAACAAAATGATTTTAATAAGAAAAAAAAAACTCAAAGGAGCCCTGAATATTTTATTGTAATATACGAATTTTGCGTTAGAATTAATAAATATGAAATACTTTCCCTTTATCCTTTCTGCAATAGGGACATTAAATATAATTTTTAAAATCCGTTTCATTATTACGCAAGCCAATAGCTAAAACAGGCTGTAAGGGAGAGTGGAGATGGGAAGTGGTGATGGGGGGGGGGGAGCGTCACTGAGAACTTTGCCCCGGGGCGCCACTTAGATCACAGGCAAAATATGACACCATTCAAGGTCCAGGAGAAAATGAAAGAAAGAACGTATATTTTCTGTCACACCCTCGTAAATCTAAATTATTTTGTACCGGTATAAGCAGACTTGAGGGAAAGGTAATGAAGTATCAGTTCATCCCAACAGAATGGCAACACCGCGCCCAGCAACATGAGATCGTGACGTCATATCTCCTCGTCTGTGTTTAGCACACTTTCAAGAAATATATTTTGATGTTAGTTATGAAAAAACATATACAATTCTATATGTGATAAAATTAGGAATTTGGGAAGAGCTTCTGTATGTCGGCATGTTAACTTGTAAACCCCACTTCTGGTAGGAAGTTATTCGACTATAATCTAGATGTTGCGTCGGTCACGTAGGCCATTTTTCTGTCGTTGTCAGGTGGTTGATTCTATTTTCGCGTGTCATACTAATTGATTGTCCGCAAGGATACAAAAAGACACTACAAACACCTATCAACATTTTTCCTGGAGAGATCTAAGGGAGATTCTGAAGACCTTTTCTGACTACTCTAGGGTCGCAGTTTTCCGATCAGTGAAATTCGAATTAGTAGTAGTAGTAGTAGTAGTAGTAGTAGTAGTAATAGTAGTAGTAGTATCATCATCGAATTATTATCAATTATCATAAGCACAAACTTAAGTTGCATGAGCCTTCCTCTTGGAAGATTAAACTATTTCACAAACCAGTTTACAGGACATACCTGGGTCCGGTGTTTGGCAAGCCAAGGAGCAAGAAGGAAGGGCGCCTCTAGTCTGCGTTCGACGTCAGGAACCCACGGTGGGTTGTCCGTGATGGTCCCTGAAAAAAGACGTGGTAATTAAGAGTTGGGCACAGAACCGTGGCAAGAGGCACTCTACAATCCCAAGGGAGAAATTATGATGGCGGCACACTAGGTCAGCATGCTACTTACTTTTGCTACTTCGTTTGAGTAGAAACTACTTCGGTTACGATATTCTAGACCGGTAAGAACATCTCAACAGTGTGTCTAACAATCGTACAGGATTAATTTCTCTTAGTTCGGCATTCAGTCTCTCACTATATGACGCAAGAGTAGTTCGACATTTGGTCATTTGAAAACCAAAAGATCGTAACCGAAGTCGTTTCAACTCCAACGAAACTAGGGTGATCAGATGTCCCGTATTATACGGGATTGTCCCGTATTAGCATTTATCCTGCGTCCCGTATCGGCCTTTCCCGGGGCGCGTTTTGACCTGTATTTTCAAGATTTTAAACACTTCGCATGGAAATTTGAGACAATTTTACATTTTACAGGTATATTAATTAAAAAACAACAATATCTGAGTGAAATTATATATAAATATGAGCACCGTGCAGATCTGGTAACACGGCGGAGGCGTGGCTTGGCCGCTTGAGTCAGTCTCAGTCATGATCGCACTCTCGCCTTAAGTGCACATGAGGAGTGAGGATATACAGATTTGTTTGATTGAACTGGAGTGGGTTGAACTTCTTAAGCATGTGTCCACCCGTTAGCTTTCATTGAGAATGACAGTAGATCGTATACTAAGGGTGTGACCTGCATTGTATTCCTACTTCAGTAGTACATATATTTGTAGGCATATGAGAAAGCTTCTGAAGATGGATCAATCTGAGGGCGACGACAACTCTACAGATACAAATATTGTTGCCATTTGTTTCATGTTTTGTGCAAACTTGTTCCGTGTTTTTGAAGAAGCCAGCCTCAAGCTCCAGTCAGCCTCTACATCTTCCCCTGAGCTGTTTGACATTGCCAAGCATCTTAATGACAAACTGAACAGATGATCCGCAGATGGCTGCTTTAGATATCAAGCACAGCGTGATCTTGCCTCTGTGACAGAAAGGAGGGAATTAACAAAAAATTCCTCGGTTGTCTCAAAGCAGCCACTACCTACCCGGAAAAGTGGGTCGACTTGTCAGATAGAAGTCCTCTCTATGGCCTGAATTGCCTGACCTTGCATGGTGAACTAACTTTCGGATCTCTGGTAAACTGTGTAGAGGAACCGAATCTACAGGATATTCTATTAGTTGATGGACTCTTATAATGAATTCTGCATGCTTACATCAACGCTGCAAAGGATGGACAAGGATAAGAGTTGTCGAGAAGTAGAACCAGGTTTTCATAGACTGCAAGGACTCGAAGAATCTTTATGCTCTGGTTTCATTTGCACTGAGTTTTCCCCCCTTCAAATACCCAAGTGGAATGAGTGTTCTCTTTGATGGCCCAACGATGGGGTGGATGCAGAAAAAGGTGCAGTGTCGAACTGATTAAGTCAGTTACAGATAAGTGAAATTTCACACTGACCTGTTCAGAGTTCATTACATATGCTCAAACCAAACCTCAGCTCTTGAAAGCAGTTGCATCAAATGCAAAGTATGACATTAAAAATAACCGAATAGCCACAATGAATTTAATCTTTCATTCTAAAATGATGAAAATGTTTTCATCGTCTCAATTTTTCTGCAATAAACTTAGTATAATCACATTATCCATACACCTCTTTAATTTATGTGTCCCATATTCAAATTTTCAAAATCTGGTCACCTTGAACGAAATAACAAAATCAAGTAGCACGCAAGCGAGAAATGCCTAAGATGATATAGATAAATTAGATAACGTAACTCCTAATATGATTCTTAAGGTATAGGCGTTAATCAGGACGTCGATCACTGGGCTAATACTCTCAATTCATTTGTTTATAACCGTTTCGTTTTCAGAATTCGCAGCCGTTACAGTGGTCGGCTTGTTATATGGAACATTTACGTTTGTTTACATTAGTATCACGGTTTGAACGGGTGTTATATGGAAGCATTTGAATGTGTTGAGTCATTCATGCCGTTGTGTTATTATTTTGTAATTACCAACAAAAACGGATGCTACAACTGATGCACCAGGTATGAGTTTTGGCTATTGTACTTGAAAATCATACTTCTTATTACATCGTTGTTTCCAAAAATACTCTGTGCCTTGGAAATAGTGACATTAAAACTAATCTCATAAATAAACTAAATCCAGTTACTTGTGACCATAGATTTTTTTTATGTGAAGTTTCACAATACTAATGAATGACGTCACATTTTCACCTGGGATGGGTTTTCCTGTGGCATGTTGCTTCGAAGCGAAATATTCCTTGATGACCGGTCCCAGTTGGGTGCCTAAGTCTTCACAGTAGAACCACTTCTCGAAGAGCGTTTCTGTCGTGTCGCCGACGAAGTATCTGTGTCGAAGAGACCAAAGAACAGGTGAAGTCATAAATACGAATACTTCTCGACGTACGATAAGCGTCGGTCCCTAGAAACCCATCATAAACGTGACATCATACTAGTTATTTTTCGCTAGCATGCTACTTGCTCTCGCTACTTCATTTGATTAGAAACGACTTCGGTTACGATATATTTTTTTCAATTTTCTAAATGTCAAATTTACTCCTGTGTCATATAGCGAGAACCAGAATGACGAGCTAAGAGAAATTAATCTTTTACGAACATTAGACACATTGTTGAGATGTTCTTACGGAAGTGTAGAATATTGTAACCGAAGTCGTTTCTCCTCAAACGAAGTAGCAAATGTAAGTAGCATGCTAACCTAATGTGTCGCCACCTTCGAAAAACCCATAAGTCGAAAGCTAGGGGGTTGGGCGACCCGTGAATACAACACGCAATATAGCAATTATCATAAATGAGGTTAATATTTCCTAAAGACACATAAATTTAGCAAAATAATCAACACAACAGTATTTTGTGTATATAGTATATATATTATATATATATATTATATATATATAATATATATATATATATATATATGTGTGTGTGTGTGTGTGTGTGTGTGTATGTGTGTGTGTGTGTGTAATCTAGATGATTTTTGTTTTACCTTCGAAAAATCGAAGTACAAGAACATCCGCATGATGTTATCGTCATGGCTGCCGAATTTTCTAAATAACATCCTAACTTGATGATGTTGCCATCAATAAGTCTGTTGTTTTCAACGCACATACGTATTTTGGCAGACAATCTAGTTTTAAGAAATGGATTGTTTATAAAAATCTTCAAAGTTTTCACATAAGAAGGTTGGGTGGACTGTGTGTGTCCGGAGAAAACGTTTGATAAAGTGCATTAGCATGATATATATATATATATATATATATATATATATATATATATATATATATATATATATATATATATATATATATATATATATATATATATATATTTAGAAAAGGGAACGTGCTGAAGGTGTTCAAAGTAAACTACTTGAGTGAATAAAGCCCTGTTCACTCTAGCGGTTTGAACCGCGGCAGTTCAATTACAATCTGATTACAGTGTAAATTAATGGACGCGTTCAAAACCAACCGCGTAGTTTTTCTTGACTGTGCGGTACCGCCAAGAATTCCGTGCGGTTCAAACCGCTAGTATGAACAGGGCCTATATGACATCCTGAAAGATCGGCTCATGAGAACAGTAGTAAAGGAGATGAACGAAGAGATGATGACAAAGATCAGAATACTTGATCCTCTCTTCATTAGAATAAGCAGCGGTGGTGTGCTCTCTGCATAAGGTAAAGGATGTAAATACGACTGAGGTAATGCAAAGATCAGTGACTAAACTGGTTTCTTGCCGAGCAGACGGTTAGGTGAACTGTAGAAGTTGGGTACAAAGTATAAATGTGCACTGAAAGTATTGGGCCTACCATTATTGGGAAAGAGATAAGTGGGGGGGGGGGGCGTGATTGGTTTGCTTACCTGAGACAGTCCAATTCGGTCTTCATTCGTTCCCTCTCTATGACAAGACCAACTGTGTTGTCAAAGCGTTGAGGTGAGTGTGGGATTTTACCAGGCAGAAGAAACACCTGCGCACACAGAAAGGACAGCGGTGGTTCACAAACATGTAAATTATTTAGTCTTTCATAAACAACACGTTTTTTTTTTCTCTTTCTTCATTTTTGTTTACGGGTAAGGTGAGCGACTCGAAATTTTCTCAGAATTTTTGGACTTGGGGGGAAGTAAAAAAGAATACAGGTATAGTGGCTATAAAAGGCGCCATCTACATATTGTTTTCGTGGTAAATTTTAGTCTTTTAAAGGACCAAACAAGAGCAGGTTAATTAATTTTAGATAAACAACTATATGACTCGTCCGAAGACCTTCAAATCTTGAGTCACAGAATTGGGGAGTTCAATCTTAATGATGATTAAACCGGTTTGGTAAGAATGTATATTAGACAATAAGTTTATTTGGAGTTTTAAGGTGGATTGAAATGATTCTGGAGGTTGTCTGAAGCTAACTTCTTCCAAATGGAGGCAGTAGTCATCCCTTATCAGTTTACCACCGATATTTTTTACGACAGCTATACCCTGAAATAAAAAAGAAGCTCCCCACTTTTGTGAGATAAGCCTATCATTTCAGTATCAACTGTTAATCCACGTTTATGTCCCATTTTGTAACCATAATACTTAAATCATGAAAATAAAGAGTATACTACATATATTCCAGAATAACTCGACCACACCGAGTTGCCGCAACGACAGTAGCGCCTCTGGTGGCCACCACTTGAACGAAAATGTAGGAACAATGAGTGCTGTAGTGAATATAGCATGACTTGTGCATCTATAGCAAGGACACTTATGTAAGTCGAATAACTGCAGTACGATTAAGTCTTATTTATCAATAAAAGATTCATCCACGGTGTTAATAAATCAACAGGTAAAAGATATGCGCCTCCCAAGGCGCCCTATAATGCTTTTGTACAGAGACTTGACGATACGGTACGAGTCATGTGACCCAGGGAGCCATTTTGTGGCCAAATCATTTACGCTCACGCATACTGTTTGTCCTTGTCATTGTTCACTGAATACGCCGGGTTGTTGTGTATTCGGGTACACCAACAGTACCTTTTATATGTTGTCAACCCTTTCCATACCCCACGTACATACGCGAACGCACGCATATGGAGTGAGCGAGTACTCCAACGTCTTCAACTCTCGAGGAATTCTCTATTCTCCTCGGGATCTGATGTCAAGGGACATTCAATTCTCTCCAGTGACTAAAGGACTAGGCCTTCTAGCAAACGTCCGCACACCTGGTCGGACAATGGGCCTCGCCAGCGTTTCGGGTCAAACGCCCGAACACCTGCTCGGACAACGGACCTCACGCTTCCCGACTACAATAGACGCGGCTCCTCTCATCGTTGCCTTCCGACTCGACAACCTCCCCCTTTTTTTAATATGTACAAATTGTAAATATGACAACAGCCTACTTGTACCTGTAAAATATTTATTCTGGCAATCCCACCGAGTCTCACTCGGAGGTTGCATGTACTTGTAAACTAGAGAAGGCTGGAACATTAAAGTGAAGACAAAACTCCTCATTTGTCTCATCAGTACCCTAATGTAGATACTTAACTACAAATCTACATATACAAAGTACCTTTATACAATGAGTTGCGACCACTCCGGACACGCCGCCATTTTCAGGCCATTCTGCAGAGTTATCGTAACTCTATTCTACATTATGCTCTGCTTTAGATGGTCCGAGGAAAATTAAAATGACTTTATGGCAACAGCTCTGGTTGTTGCCATATTTCTCACCCCAACCGAAACAGTGTACAGAAGTCGTCGGCCATCGTAGAATTTGCAAGTAGGAGCAACTGTACCTTATACCATATATCGTATACATATACTTCATACCAAATACCTCACATATCATACCATAAACATATACCTCATACCATATACTTTATACCTCATACTCACCTCACCCTCCTTGATGATCACGTCCTTGAATTTTCCACCCTCTAGCGTGATGAGATTCATGTCACCCTTGACCATGTAGAAGAACTCTTCACCCTCCTCCAGATGGAAGTCCTTGCGGATGTTGGGTCCCCCAACGTAGAACACTTTCAGCTGGCCCTTGCCGTGCCTATAGAATCAGAACCAATCAAGATTTAAGAAGTAAATAGGCAAGAATTGGTTTACCAATAGATTGGTTAACGAATGGAATAGACTTAGTAACCATATAGTGAGCGCTGAAACTAATGTTTGTTTTAAATGAAGGTTAGTTGACTTTATGAACGGGGATGGTAGCAGGGAATGGATATAGGACTGCCTCCTATATCCTCCATTTTCTATGTTGTTAAAACCTGCGTCAGGAACATAGGATGGACTTGACATGGGTCAGGAGCATAGGATACACAACTGTGGGCTTTTGAACCTGGCACAGCTAAGTCTAGCGTGGCCCGGGTGTCATTACCAATACATGATAATGTTTAACGTCAAGAAACTCCTCTATCAAGAGGCTGGGACGGTATCCCTTACAGAGGACTTTGTAGCGTGATATTTAATGAACCATGCCCTTGGTCCAACTTGCCGGTGGCAGGGTTCAAACTGCAATCACTTCAACCTTCGCCGCAAGTAGCGACGCTCTAACCTGCTCGGCCAGCTCTGGGTGTCCTATAGACTTATAACAGAAATGTTTCTCTTCCAGCCTTAGTCATTTTCCAGGCCATAAAAGAATGCAACTTTTAATTTTGGGGAAATTTCATTGTGGTCTACATAAAACATTCAGTCATGACAGTACCAACCCCGATTCAACTCCGTCCCAATGGGTACAAAGTCGATACTTTAAAGTGTTTTATCCTACTGTATGCCCCATTTATATATAACCAGTTTTCTGATATCATATATATGTATATATAAATATATATATATATATATATATATATATATATATATATATATATATATATAATTGAAGACATGTCGAAATACGTTGAAGAAAAAAAAAATGATAAAATGTCTTTTGGATTTCAGTTGCCAATCACCCTCTTACTTTCACAGAAAGGTACATTTTAGCTCGCTCTCTCTCTCTCTCTCTCTCTCTCTCTCTCTCTCTCTCTCTCACACACACACACACACATATATATATATATATATATATATATATATATATATATATATATATATATATATATATATATATATATATATATATATACATTATCAACCCCAATGCACTTTAATTCTAAGCCATCAACACCGGGAGACCCGTGGGAGCCAACATGCAGAAATTAAAACGAAGCCGGTTAAGTCACTACAGCACTTGTCACGTGCTAGCCGGGTTCGAGTCCTTGGCCGCACCACGTTTCAATTTCTGCATGTTGGCCCCCACGGATTTCTCGATGTTGATGGCTTAGAATTAAAGTGCATTGTGGTTAATAAAAACGTATCTCTATTCACTGGGACCCATTCAGTGTTGTACATTATATATTATAAAAAATCATTCCCGGGGTATTAACTTGTTTTCTTACTCGCGTGCTCATGCGGCATGAGAAGCTGTAACCTATGGGAATGAATGTCAACAGCCTTGGAACTCGAGATTATAAAAGAAAGCGAAGATCGTGGCGATGAGTAGGGCGATCACGTTCAACACTCAGAAGTCACGAAGAGATGTGGCGTCATGCAGAGCTCACGGAAAACGTCATGCAGCTTTTATAGCTCTGTAGCGGGTGTTAGTTACGAGGAAAAGATTGGTTAATGCGAGTTCTTGCCCTTTATTGGTCAGAAATGAACTGTTTTTAAATGCGGCCCGAGGCTGTATATATACCGCGTGGTCAAGCCCCCGTGGCGGGTTAGTGCTGACCAGGCAGGCATACGCGCCAGATTGCGGGGCATCCTTTCTGATGCGTACCACGTGGTCAATACAATGCGCGCCATGTGCTTTGTACAGCCCCTCGGCTACCAGATGGAGAAATGCCACAAAGATGAATAGTTTGGCCGTGGACATAGTGGAAGGAGAGTTACCACCAAATAAGGGGTTAATCGAGACAGATAATTTACATCTTCATGAGAGGGGCGCAGGGGTCCTCAACTTTTTTTCACTCCATTTCCTCTTTTCGAATTATCATCATCCATGTTCCCTCCATTTCTTCCCAAATTCCACCCCAAAATAAACGAATAAAATTATATTAATAGAATGTCGATGAAGATAGATCCTTTGTTTTATTATAAAGTTGACAAACATAATCATCTTCCGTCAGAACAGAGTTATCTCTTTATTTTCAGATTCCTCACATTATACAGAAATGCATAATTTGTGACAGCAGGCCATAACCCCCCAAATTCTTGTCTTGGTCCCCAGGTTAAGAACCACTGGGTTGGGGAGATCAATAGAACAGCCAAGGGGAATCAATAGAACAGGTAAGGGGCAGCTTAGACGAAAGCCGAAGTGCTACACGGTACAGAAAGGATTTGAAATATCATATTTAGGAAACGCTGCATGTAACCTCTCTCTTCGTTGTGACCCAAGCAGCCTCTCTCCTCGCTTTTCTCTCTTCGTTGTGACCCAAGCAGCCTCTCTCCTCGCTTTTCTCTCTTCGTTGTGACCCAAGCAGCTTCTCTCTCCGCTTTTATCTCTTCGTTTAGACCAGTCATTCTCAACGAGGGCGATTTTTGAGCTCAGGGAGGCGAAAGACGTCACAGGTATTGCTTCTAACTGACAAATTTTAAGCCTAATATAAAAGATCTAGCAGCGAAGCACCAGGCCCAAGGATCTCATTAAATCACAACGTGGGTAAAACATTTTAAATTGGTTATTTATCATTGTTGCAATAATTTTTATTATTATTATTTTCCAATTAAGGGGGGCGATCCTTTTTTTTCAATTGAAAAAAGGGGCGATATGGCTAAAAAGGTTGAGATTCCCTGGTGTAGACCCTTTGCGGACCAGAGATTCTTTCTCTTAGATGAATATCTGAAGCCATCTGGCGGCAGTGGGATTAACAAGGGCTTCAAAATGGCCACGTTCGTCCTACTGAACAGTAAAGGGACAACTGTTCGTGAAGAGACTAAGAGAACGGTCGTGGATGAAAGTGAGTGGAAGCGAGTATGAGAGAGAATGGGAGTGAGACGGAGAACAACTAAGAGTGAGGATGAGAGTTGGTAGAATTGAAATTGGGTGTCATTCCATTTCCCAATACGAACACTGTGACCGCTGTAAGTGGATGATTGTGAGCATCAAGGAACAAGGAATCAATTGATAGTTTGTAAGATTTCCTAAGAAGAATTTACGGTACACGATTGCGTTGTGCGCACCAATGACACCCCTTGTAAAGAAGGATTACCGAATCATAACCTTTTCCCTTGACTCCTCGAAAACAAAAAACAAAAAATCAGAAAAGAGGGATGCTACTTTACCGTGTGGTCTACCTGGTATTTTGTACTTTAGCGTGCAGTCTACCTGCACTTTTTCACATTAGCGTGCGGTCTACCTGCAATTTTACACTTTATCTTTCGGCCTACTTGACCTAACCTGACTTATATTCTCCGGCCAGGAGCACTCAGGTAAATCATGAAAGGTCAATTCACAGCGGATACTGCGGTACGGTAGACTGCAAGCTAAATTACTATCTACAAAACTTCCCCGCAGAAGACTGACACCTACTTTCGATTGATTAGTTTTCGATAGGTTCCATCTAACACACACACACACACACACACACACACACACACACACACACACAAACACACACACACACACACACACACACACACACACACACACACACACACACACATATATATATATATATATATATATAAATATATATATATATATTTGGTGTTGGTTTTGTGTGTAATGAAGATGTCAAACATAACGGTACCACTTAGAGTTATCGAGAATATGTATAAAATATTAAGGAATATAAACACAATGAAGGACTTCCAATGGGGTCTCCATTGAGTGCGGTGGCAGCATCACTCTACACGAAAACATTGGAAAATGTATATTTTCTACATATCCCAGATCTCCAAGTGGTATCGTTATGTTGATGACCTCTTCATTGCACACATTATATATATATATATATATATAATATATATATATATATATATATATATATATATATATATATATATATTATATACATATATATAATTATCAAAGCCGGGTGATTTATTTAGACTTGGAGATATAATATTACACGGATGTTTGATGACGATGCAGATTTTTCCCGCTTCCTCAGTCATCTATCACCACTCGCTCACCCTCCTACCCACTCACTCCATCTGAGTATATACATCGACAGCATCAATCTTACTTGTCTGCATTCGCATTTCCCTGATTTTTGTGCGAGTTTCTGTCTATATATCAACCTCTCTTTGTATCTACACCTGCACGTATATATGTGTAGACATGCATGTACGCGCGCACATAAATTAGTGCAAAGTCCTTTTTCTTAATTTTCTCATTCTTCCTAGCCAACTTACTTTCTGTGGATGAAGAGACATGTATACAATAACAATTCCAGCCATTTACAAGTTGATCGAGATAAGGTGGCGAGAAATTCCTTCATTCAAGCCAAGTAGAAAGTCCTCTTTAACGCTCCAGCTTCCAGAAATCCCTCTCAACCTGAATAAAATGATCTGGCGTTGCTCAAAACAAAAAAATCAACCCTAATAGTGAGAGGGACTTTCCTACAATTGAATATAGTGGTCTGGTACCATGAGGAAGCGTTGTAACGAAACAGACGAACCCCAAACCTCATGACGTCATGTCATTTTGTTTTATCTTTTATCTTTATTTCATCCTATTATCTTTATTTAATCAGGCGAGTGATCGGATTTCTCAAGCTGGAATAAGCTAGACAACAACTGAAACTATGGTAGCTTGGCAAAAGTATTGCTAAGCCTTCTGATATAGTTTTTGGTTAATAGAGTATTATCTTATGGGGAAATATGTTAAATTTAGAATAATTATGCTTAATCTGGTCACCATGCAAGGCAGAGGTCTTTGAGTACGACGCACGCATAGAAACAGCAACATGGCGTTATGTCGCAATTCTATCTTATCTTATATTCGGTTAATCTTATTTCATTTTATTTGATTTATTTTTATTTGCTTATTTATCTACTTATTTATTTTGTTGCTACTACGTTCAGGACACAACAGACTGACTTTGAACATGTGATGGTTCTTCAGTACGTTGCGCGCATAGAAACAAGAACA